>NC_069502.1:1000716493-1000946493 GCF_027579735.1 Bombina bombina | reverse complement strand
GCTTGCTTGCTCTGCTGTAAAGTGTCCCTGTAATTTTTTTTTAAATGTTGGCAACTGCTAATCATGGGTGCTGCCATTATGGAACTTCGGTTACTAAAGGAGAGCTACTGCACATGTGCAAACAGGCCAGCACTGGAATGCAGTGAAAAATAGATATAAACATGGCAGAACCCATGATTAGAGGGAGGTGGGGAATAATATCAATACCATGGGCAAGATTACATACAATATATGGAGTAAGTTTCAGCGCAACTGCTGAAACCCATGTTGCACATTGGATGAATCACATAACCCGCCCCGCCAGATGATATACTGCCGTAAATTGAACAAATTGGTGAAGTTCAGAAATGTGCAACAAATACACATTTCTGGAGTCACCAGTAACTTTCGCCAGTATATCATTTTGCGGCTCGTAACAAAAAAAATAAATACATGTTGAAATCACACGTAAAAAAATAAATAAACCGACACGTCAAAACGCCATTCAAACCCTCTATTCTGCCATCCCCCCACATCATAATGTCTAATAAATGTATTAACCCCTAATCCGCCTTGCCCCAACATTGCAATGTCTGATAAATGTATTAACCCCTAATCCCCACCACAACGCAAAGTATCTAATTACACTATTAACCCCTAAACCGCCAACCCCCCACAATGCAAAGTATTAACCTAATAATTATACCCCCTAACTTAACCTCAATTAAAATACAGTGAAATAAATTAAAAAAGATACTAACTACCTTAAAAAAAAAATCTAGTTTACATAAAACCCTATTACATAAAAAAACTAACATTACAGAAAATAAAAAAAAATAACATTACAGAAAAAAAACAAAAACAAAATAGTTATTCCAAATCTAATACACCTGTTAAAAAAACAAATAGAAAAAACAACCTAATATATAAATAAACTATCAATAGCCCTTAAATGGGCCTTTTGTAGGGCATTGCCCTAAAGTTAACAGCTCTTTTGCTAAAAAAAAACAATTACCCCTAACATTACAACCCCCCACCCCCCCAAAATAAAAAAGACCTAACTAAAAAACCCTAATCTACCGATTCCCCCGAAAAGGGCATTTATATGGGCATTGCCCTTAAAAGGGCATTCGGCTCTTTTTCGTAGACCATAAAAAAAAATCCCTAATCTGAAGAAAAAAAAAAAAAAACGAAGAAAACAAAAAAACCTAACACTACCCCAAAATACATACTCACCATTGCTGAAATCAGGTGATCCAGCTTCTTCTCGGCAGCGAAAGGTCTTCATCTAGGCGGGTCTATCTTCTATCTTCTTGGAGGAGCGGTCGACGGCAGTCATTGGCAACACGGAGGTCCTCTTCATGCGATTGTACACCGTACACTGAAGATTGAATGCAAGGTATCCCTTTTATATTGGGGTACCCTTGCATTCCTATTGGCTGAAAATTTCAAATCAGCCAATAGGAAGAGAGCTGCTTACATCCTTTTGGCTGATCAATAAAATATTTGCGTGTAACTTGTCCGCTGCACTGCATATGTGATCGCTCGATTAGACTAAAAATTGGCGACACTGGGTCTTGCGCCCGTCGCCACATATGTGATTGGCCCTATGTTTATAAAATGAAGTATTTAATACCCCTTTAAGTGACATCTGAGGGAGGTCCTCATCTATAGAGAAAGATGAATCATTGTGTAAAAATATAGGGAGACGCACCATTCCTTTGCACAGAAAATACACAAATGCTAGAACTTTGACATTTGATATGGCAGAAATACTCTTTTTCAAATGTGTCTAAAATAATACCCAAGAAATAAAGAATGTGACATTCAAGAGACTGTATCATGATAGATATGAGACAAGCCAGCAGCTCTGTTTATACCTGAATGTTGTCAAGGTAAGATGGATGGAATCATCAAGACAGGTACATAAGATCAACCACAGTTAACAACGGACTGGATACTCTTTATGAAGATGAGTGATGCTAAACCTCGCCCTAAAACTCTGGTGATGTACTGAATGAGGAGGCTTCACATATAACCAGACTACTTAAAAGGGACGTGAAACCCACATTTTTTTCTTTCATGATTCAGATAGAGCATGTGATTTTAACAACATTTTAATTGACTATTATCTAATTTGTTTTGTTCACCTGGTATCCTTTTGTTGAAAAGGATACCTAGGTAGGCTCAAGAGCTGCTGATTGGTGGGAGCTCTTATATGCTTCATGTTACTGGCTCATCCAATGCCTTCAACTAGCTACCACCAGTGCATTGCTACTTCTTTAACAAAGAATACCAAAAGAATGAAGTACATTTGATAATAAAAGTAAAATTGGAAAGTTGTTTAAAATTCTATTCTTTATCTAAATCATGAAAGAAAAAAATTGGGTTTCATATCCCTTTAAGACTATTACTAGCCAAAAACATACAATCTAACAGCAAACACTGCAGCCCATAACTCCAGGCCGCTTTCATGATCTGTGAACCGGAAATGCAACTTATCTTGGCCCCACAATGCTCGGAGTACTCTTAAAGGTACAGTCAACACCAGAATTGTTGTTGTTTAAAAAGAAAGATAATCCCTTTATTACCCATTCCCCAGTTTTGCATTACCACAGTTATAATAATACACTTTTTACCTCTGTATCTAAGCCTCTGCAAACTGCCCCCTTATTTCAGTTCTTTTGACAGACTTGCATTTTAGCCAATCAGTGCTCACTCCAGGGTAACTTCACGTGCATGAGCTCAATTTTATCTATAGGAAACACATGAACTAATGCCATCTAGTGGTCAAAATGCATTCAGTTTAGAGGTAGTCTTCAAGGTCTAAGAAATTAGCATATGAACCTGCTAGAATTAGCTTTCAACTAAGAATACTAAGAGTACAAAGCAAAATTGATGATAAAAAGGAAATTTATGCTTACCTGATAAATTGATTTCTTCTACGATACGACGAGTCCACGGATTTTATCCTTACTTGTGGGATATTATCCTCCTGCTAACAGGAAGTGGCAAAGAGCACCACCCCCAGTCATTCGACCAAAGGTTTAGGAAGAGAAAGGAAAAGCTAAAGGTGCAGAGGTGACTGAAGTTGTAAAAATAAAATATAATCTGTCTTAAAATGACAGGAAGGGCCGTGGACTCGTCGCATCATAGAAGAAATCAATCAGGTAAGCATAAATTTCCTTTTCTTTTACAAGATACGACGAGTCCACGGATTTCATCCTTACTTGTGGGATACAATACCAAAGCTACAGGACACGGATGAAATGGGAGGGACAAGACAGAGACCCAAATGGAAGGCACCACTGCTTGAAGAACCTTTCTCCCAAAAACAGCCTCAAAAGAAGCAAAAGTATCAAATTTGTAAAATTTAGAAAAAGTATGAAGGGACGACCAAGTCGCAGCCTTACAAATCTGTTCAACAGAAGCATCGTTTTTAAAGTCCCATGTGGAAGCCGCAGCCCTAGTAGAATGAGCCGTAAATCTTTCATGAGGCTGCTGTCCAGCAGTCTCAAATGCCAGGCGGATGATACTCCTCAGCCAAAAAGAGAGAGAGGTAGCCATAGCATTCTGACCCCTACGCTTTCCAGAATAAACAATGAATAAAGAAGATGATTGACGGAAATCCTTGGTAGCCTGTAAGTAAAACTTCAAGGCACGGACCACGTCCAGGTTATGTAACAGACGCTTAGAAGAAGGATTAGGACATAAGGAAGGAACAACAATTTCCTGATTAATTTTCTTGTTTGAAACAACCTTAGGAAGAAATCCATGTTTGGTACGTAAAACCACCTTATCAGAATGAAATATAAGATAAGGCGAATCACATTGTAACACGGAAAGCTCAGAAACTTTTCGAGCAGAAGAAATAGCAACCAAAAACAGAACTTTCCAAGATAACTTAATATCTATGGAATGCATGGGTTCAAACGGAACCCCTTGAAGAACTTGAAGAACTAAATTCAAACTCCGGGGGAGGAGTAATTGGTCTAAATACAGGCTTAATTCTGGTTAGAGCCTGACAAAAAGACTGAACATCTGGCACATCTGCCAAATGTTTGTGAAGCAAAATAGACAAAGCAGAAATCTGTCCCTTTAAGGAACTCGCTGATAACCCTTTCTCCAATCCTTCTTGGAGAAAAGACAGAATCCTGGGAATCCTAACTTTACTCCATGAGTAACCCTTGGATTCACACCAATAAAGATATTTAGGCCATATCTTATGATAGATTTTTCTAGTAACAGGTTTACGAGCCTGTATCAAAGTATCAATGACCGAATCAGAGAATCCCTGCTTAGATAAAATCAAGCGTTCAATCTCCAAGCAGTCAGCTGCAGAGAATTTAGATTTGGATGTTGGAAAGGTCCTTGAATGAGAAGGTCCTGTCTCAAAGGAAGTTTCCACGGTGGCAGAGAGGACATGTCCACTAGATCCGCATACCAAGTCCTGCGTGGACTCCTGGGATGTAGAGTGCCGATAGATAGCAAGAGTGGGCCTCCGCCCAACGGATTATCTTGGATACTTCTATCATCGCTAAGGAACTCCTTGTTCCCTCCTGATGATTGATATATGCCACAGTCGTGATATTGTCCGACTGGAATCTGATGAATTTGGCCGAAGCCAACTGAGGCCACGCCTGAAGCGCATTGAATATTGCTCTCAGTTCCAGAATATTGATTGGAAGTAGAGACTCCACCTGAGTCCAAACACCCTGAGCCTTCAGGGAATTCCAGACTGCACCCCAGCCCAGAAGACTGGCGTCCGTTGTCACTATCACCCACGAGGGTCTGTGGAAACACGTCCCCTGGGACAGATGATCCAGCGACAACCACCAAAGAAGAGTCTCTCTGGTCTCTTGATCCAGATTTATCTGAGGCGATAAATTCGCATAGTCCCCATTCCACTGTCCGAGCATGTACAGCTGCAGTGGTCTGGGATGAAAGCGAGCAAATGGAATTATGTACATTGCCGCTACCATTAATCCAATGACCTCCATACACTGAGCCACTGATGGCCGAGGAATGGACTGAAGTGCTCAGCAAGTATTTAGAATCTTTAATTTTCCGAGTCTATCAGAGTTCCCAAGAAGGGAACCCTTGTTCTTGGAACTAATGAACTCTTTTCTATGTTCACCTTCCAGCCGTGAGTTCTCAGGAAAGACAACACTGTGTCCGTGTGAGATTTTGTCAGATGATAAGTCGCCGCCTGAATAAAAATATCGTGCAGATAAGACGCCACTGCTATGCCCCACAGTTTGAGAACCGCTAGAAGAGACCCTAGAACCTTTGTGAAGATTCTGGGTGCTATGGACAACTCGAAGGGAAGAGCCATGAACTGATAATGTTTGTCCAGGAAGGCAAACCTTAGCAACTGATGATGATCCTTGTGAATAGGAATATGAAGGTATGCATCCTTCAAGTCCACGGTAGTCATATATTGACCCTCCTGGATCATTGGTAAGATTGTTCGTATAGTCTCCATCTTGAATGATGGAACTCTGAGAAACTTGTTTAGACACTTGAGATCTAAAATGGGTCTGAAAGTTCCCTCTTTTTTGGGAACCATGAAAAGATTTGAGTAAAATCACAGCCCCTGTTCCAGTTTTGGAATGGGAAAAATTACTCCCATGGTAGAGAGGTCTTTTACACAGCGTAAGAACGCCTCTCTTTTTATCTGGTCTACAGACAATCGTGAAAGATGAAATCTCCCTCTTGGGAGAAAATCCTTGAATTCTAGTTGATAGCCATGGGTCACGATTTCCAGTGCCCAGGGGTCCTGAACATCTCTTGCCCAAGCCTGAGAAAAGAAAGAAAGTTTGCCCCCTACTAGATCCGGTCCCGGATCGGGGGCCACCCCTTCATGCTGTCTTTGTAGCAGCAGCTGGCTTTTTGGATTGTTTACCTTTGTTCCAAGCCTGGTTGGGTCTCCAGACTTACTTGGATTGAGCAAAATTCCCTTCCTGCTTTGTGGAGGAAGAAGAAGCAGAGGGTCCTCCTTTAAATTTTCGAAAGGAACGAAAATTATTTTGTTTACCCCTCATCTTAACAGACTTATCCTGAGGTAGGGCATGACCTTTACCTCCAGTAATGTCAGAAATGATTTCCTTCAATTCAGGCCCGAATAGGGTCTTACCCTTAAAAGGAATAGCTAAAAGCTTAGATTTTGATGACACATCAGCAGACCAAGATTTGAGCCATAACGCTCTACACGCTAAAATGGCAAATCCTGCATTTTTCACCGCCAATTTAGCAATTTGAAAAGCAGCATCAGTAATAAAAGAATTAGCTAGCTTGAGAGCCTTAATTCTATCCAAAATGTCATCTAATGGAGTCTCAACCTTCAGAGACTCTTCTAGAGCAACAAATCAGAAAACTGCTGCAGTAGTAACTGGAACAATGCAAGCCGTAGGTTGTAAAAGGAAACCCTGATGAATAAATAATTTCTTTAGAAGACCCTCTAACTTTTTATCCATAGGGTCTTTGAAAGCACAACTGTCTTCAATAGGTATAGTTGTACGCTTAGCCAGGGTAGATATAGCTCCCTCCACCTTAGGGACCGTTTGCCAAGAGTCCCGAATGGTGTCTGATATGGCAAACATTTTCTTAAAATTAGGAGGGGGAGAGAACGGAATACCTGGTCTATCCCATTCCTTTTTTTCCGAAAATTCTTCTTGGAACCGGAAAAACATCAGTGTAAGTAGGTACCTCTAGATATTTGTCCATCTTGCACAATTTCTCTGGTGGTATCACAATAGGGTCACAATCATCCAGAGTCGCTAAAACCTCCCGGAGTAACAGGCAGAGGTGTTCAAGTTTAAACTTAAAGGACATCACGTCCGAATCTGTCTGAGGTAACATTTCCTGAGTCTGAAAGTTCTCCCTCAGACAGCAATTCCCTGACCCCCAACTCAGAGCACTTTGAGGGTACATCGGAAATAGCCAATAAAGTATCAGAGGATTCAGTATTCACATTAATACCTGACCTACTGCGTTTACCCTGTAACACTGGTAATTTAGATAATACCTCAGTAAGGGTAGTTGACATAACTGCAGCCATCTCCTGCAGAGTAAAAGAATTAGACGCACTAGATGTACTTGGCGTCACTTGTGTGGGCATTAAAGGTTGTGACACTTGGGGAGAATTAGATGGCATATCCTGATTCTCTTCGGATTAAGAATCATCCTTAAGCACACTTTCTTTACCTAAAATATGCTTTTTACAATGTAAGGCCCTTTCAGTACAAGAGGTACACAATGTAAGAGGGGGTTCCACAATGGCTTCCAAACACATAGAGCAATGAGTTTCCTCAATGTCAGACATGTTGAACAGACTAGTAATAACCACAATAGTCGATAAACACTTTATTTATTGATTTAAACAAATTTTTGAAAAACGTGTACTGCGCCTTTAAGGAATAAAAAAGCGCACAATTTTTCCCAAACTGTCTAAAAACGTTGAAAAACGCTATCTAATTAGCTACACATATACAATAGTGCCAAAAATTATTGCACCCTAAGAGCAATGGGTGAAATTATCCTTTAAAAGAGTTTTATAGCAAAAAATGTATTTGATTGGAAAAAACGACCCCTGCACCTCGCCACAGCTCTGCTGTGGCACCTACCTGCCCCCAGGGTACTGCAAAATGACTAGAAAACGATCCGGTTAACAGAACATCAGTTTGGGCCCAACCGGAGCTAATGCCTGCTGCCTTCTCAGTCAGAGTAAACTGCGCATCTGAGCGTGTGAAAATAGGCCCCGCCCATCATGGACGACATTCGCATTAGTCCGTACAACTGCATGGGAAGCGGTTTAGCAATTAGCCATGCGGTCCCCTAAACACAAGCTCATTAAACAGCCATATAACTATTTGTTATCTTTCTCAATAAAGACAAAAACGTTAAACTGCCTCTCCCAGTGTCTCTGATATATGCTGCAATAAGCCCTTTGCTGCATTAAGCCCAGTACTATGTCAAAAAATAATACACACAGGATTAACAGTAATACCCTTTGTTTACAGGTCTCCTGCTTACCCCTTCCCTTGCAGGGAAAAAATGTCAGCCAGTTCTGATATACTAAGTCTCCTCAGAAATAAAGGACTGAACATACCTCAATGCTTCTTGTGGTATGAAACCGTTCTCCACACTGAAGATTTCTCTTGCACTACCTTCAGAAGCTCTGTGGGAACCAACATGGATCTTAGTTTCAACTGCTATAATCATCAAACTAGGGGCAGAAATCTTCATCTCCATATCTCCCTTAGAAAAATAGTACTCACCGGTACCATTTAAAATAAAAAACTTCTTCATTGAAGAATCTAAAACTAACACCTCACTTTACCTCTTCCTATTACTAACACAGGCAAAGATAATGACTGGGGGTGGAGGGAAGGGAGGAGCTATATATACAGCTCTGCTGTGGTGCTCTTTGCCACTTCCTGTTAGCAGGAGGATAATATCCCACAAGTAAGGATGAAATCCGTGGACTCGTCGTATCTTGTAGAAGAAAGTTAATTGGAAAGTTGTTTAAAATTGCTTTCCCTATTTAAATGATGCAAGGTTTTTTTGGACTTGACTGTCCCTTTAAGTGCCGGGTCAAGCCGCAAATCCAATGTAACACACAAAAAAGAGAGTAAACTCTAAAGGGTGTGGATCTCAAATAAAATACAAATATATTACTATACTACAAGATATATTTTACTACATGTTTCTCATAAAGTAATATAAACCAAAATATATTTAAAAAAATAAAATAAATATTTTATTTGAGATCCACACCCTACAGTTTACTCTTTTTTGTCCTTTACACAAAAACATACACTCTGGAACAATACACGCTGTAGGTAAAAACAAACAAAATGTCCCTTGCTTCCAAATTGGAACAAAACAGACTTATTCCAGAATTTAAAAAATGTTGAACCACAGCTTTAAGACTTCCTGAAGGCCTTATCTTACGTCAGGTTGCAGGGAGCCTGAGAAAGAAGAAACCTTTGAGGAAGAGAACAGATTATATTTATTATGTATTCTTGGGGAAAAATATGTTTCTCTTTAGAAAGTAGAATGGGAATTTTTTTTTTTTTTAAGAAACATGACTTTCAAGTAACCCCCAAAGTACAAGTTAGCAGTCTCAATCAAGGCTAAATAGTCAAGACTGAGATGGCCCAAATGAGGTAAAAATGAAGTTGCAAAAGCCAGAGGAACAGCTGCCATATAAATAAATAGGCTCTTTAGACTGAAATTGTTATAAAAACATTGTACATCTTGTCCATCTAATATTTTACAGGAACCAAAGAATTTTTGGATAATCTGGAAATCTGTATTTTTTTGGCACATCTTCAGAGAACTGTAATACTGATTCAACAAAGGCATACAGGGGTTCCAACCCAGAGGAAATATACTGTTGCTAACCAGGCCAACACTCGTCTTGCCAGAAGCAATCGATTGGAACAGCAAACACACTTTCAGCCTTAGATCTAGCATAGAACAATTTGCCTCACATAATTTTAATCAACTTTAAATTCTAAATCAAATCAAATTATATAAATACTAGAAATGTATATGGGGGCGCCCTAGGTCAAATGAGTGTGCAAATCTAAGTGAGGGTATATAGTAAACAATTTAAAAACAATCAATGATAGTGAAATAGACAATTGTTACAATGTACAGATATTGAAAATGGATATAATTATACAAAGTCCCATATATCAATGGGGGGTTTTAAGCAATAAATAACCCCAATGTGTAGTAAAAGTCCAGGTCCAGGAAGTTGTCTGTGAATGGATCAAAGGCCAAGATCCAGGACCAGTAATCTGTAGAAGATGGAAGAAAAGAAAATTTATGCTTACCTGATAAATTTGTTTCTTTTTAGACACAATGAGTCCACGGATTTCATCCTTACTTGTGGGATTACGCCTCCTGGTCAGCAGGAGGAGGCAAAGAGCACCACAGCAGAGCTGTATATATAGCTCCTCCCTTCCCTCCCAACTCCAGTCATTCGACCGAAGTTAGGAAGAGAAAGGAAAAGCCAAGGTGCAGAGGTGTCTGAAGTTTAACAAAAAATAATAACCTGTCTCATAGAACAGGGCGGGCCCTGGACTCGTGTCTAAAAGGAAACCAATTTATCAGGTAAGCATAAATTTTCTTTTCTCTTTAAAGACATGATGAGTCCACGGATTTCATCCTTACTTGTGGGATACAATACCAAAGCTATAGTACACGGATGAAAAGGGAGGGACAAGACAGGGAACCTAAACGGAGGGCACCACTGTTTGAAGAACCTTTCTCCCAAAAACAGCCTCAGCTGAAGCAAAGGTATCAAATTTGTAAAATTTAGAAAAAGTGTGAAGAGAATACCAAGTTGCAGCCTTGCAAATCTGTTCAACAGAAGCATCATTTTTGAATGCCCATGAGGAAGCAACAGCCCTAGTGGAATGAGACGTAATTCTTTCAGGAGGCTGCTGTCCGGCAGTCTCATATGCAAAACGGATGATACTCTTCAGTCAAAAAGAAAGAGAGGTAGCCGTAGCTTTCTGACCCTTACGTTTCCCTAAAAAATGACAAAGAAGACGATTGACGAAAGTCCTTAGTCGCTTGTAAGTAGAACTTTAAAGCACGGACTACATCCAAGTTGTGTAGTAGTCGTTCCTTCTGAGAAGAAGGATTAGGACACAAGGAAGGAACAACAATCTCCTGACTAATGTTCTTGTCCGAAACAACTTTAGGAAGAAAACCAAGTTTAGTACATAAAACCACCTTATCTGAATGAAAAATAAGATATGGAGAATTATATTGTAATGCAGAAAGCTCAGACACTCTACGAGCAGAAGAAATGGCAACCAGAAACAAAACTTTCCAAGATAATAACTTAATATCTATGGAATGCATAGGTTCAAACGGAACCCCTTGAAGAACCTTAAGAACTAAATTCAAACTCCAAGGAGGAGCAATCGGTTTAAACACAGGCCTGATTCTAGTCAAAGCCTGACAAAAAGATTGAACATCTGGAACATCTGCCAGACGCTTGTGTAACAAAATAGATAAAGCAGAGATCTGACCCTTTAAGGAACTCGCTGGTAGTCCCTTATCCAATCCTTCTTGGAGAAAGGACAAAATTCTAGGAATCCTAACTCTACTCCATGAGTAGCCCTTAGATTCACACCAATAAAGATATTTACGCCATATCTTATGGTAAATCTTTCTAGTTACAGGTTTACGAGCCTGAATTAAAGTATCTATGACCGAATCAGAGAAACCTCGTTTGGATAGAATTAAACGTTCAATCTCCAAGCAGTTAGCTTCAGAGAAACCAGATTCAGGTGAAGGAAGGGTCCTTCCTCAATGGAAGAGTCCAGGGTGGTAGAGATGACATGTCCACCAAGTCGGCATACCAAATCCTGCGAGGCCAAGCAGGTGCAATGAGAATCACTGATGCCCTCTCCTGCTTGATGTGAGCAATGACCCGAGGAAGAAGTGCAAACGGGGGAAATAGGTATGCTAGACTGAAGGTCCAAGGAACTGCCAGAGCATCTATCAGGTCCGCCTGGGGGTCCCTGGACCTCGAGCCGTAACTCGGGAGTTTGGCATTCTGTCGAGATGCCATGAGATCTATTTCCGGTAGACCCCACCTGAGAATCAGATTGGAAAATATATCCGGATGGAGTTCCCACTCTCCCGGATGAAAGGTCTGTCTGCTTAGAAAATCTGCTTCCCAGTTTTTCACCCCTGGGATGTGGATTGCTGACAGATGACACGAATGTGTCTTCACCCACTGGATTATCTTGGCTACTTCGGTCATCGCTAAGGAACTGCTTGTTCCTTCCTGATGATTGATATAAGCCACTGTCGTTATGTTGTCCGATTGGAATCTGATGAATTAAGCCGAAGTTAACTGAGGCTAAGCCCAAAGAGCATTGAAGATCGCCCTCAGTTCTAGGATGTTGATAGGAAGAAGAGACTCTGTCTGAGTCCATACTCCCTGAGCCTTTAAAGAACCCCAGACTGCTCCCCAACCCAAAAGGCTGGCATCCGTTGTCACTATCACCCATGACGGTCTGCGAAAGTATGTCCCCTGGGACAGATGATCCAGCGACAACCACCATAGAAGAAAGTCCCTTGTCTCTTGCTCTAGGGTTATTCGAGGAGACAAATCCGTATAATCTCCATTCCACTGCCTGAGCATGCTTAACTGCAAAGGCCTGAGATGAAACCGAGCAAACGGATGATATCCATTGCTGCTACCATGCACTGAGCCACTGAAGGCCGAGGAGTGGACTGAAGGGTTTGACAAGTATTCAGAATATTTGCCCTTCTGACCTCTGTCAGAAAAATCTTCATGTATATAGAGTCGATTAGAGTTCCCAAGAAGGGTACCCTTGTCTGCGGGATTAACAAACTCTTTTCCAGATTTACCTTCCATTCGTGAGTTCTCAGGAAGGATAGCACAATGTCGGTGTGGGCTGATAAGATGACGCCTGGATTAGAATGTCATCCAGATAAGGCGCCACCACAATGCCCCACAATGCCCCACTGTCTTAGAACCGCCAGCAGAGACTCCAGAACCTTTGTGAAAACTCTGGGTGCCGTGGCCAGACCGAAAGGAAGAGCCACAAACTGAAAGTGTTTGTCTAGAAAGGCAAACCTCAGGAACTTGTGATGATCTCTGTGGATAGGAACATGTAGATATGCATCCTTTAGATCCACAGTCGTCATAAATTGACCCTCCTGTATCAATGGAAGAATGGTACGAATAGTTTCCATCTTGAAAGATGGAACTCTGAGAAACTTGTTTCTAGGTCTGAAAGTTCCTTCCTTTTTTGGGAACTACAAACAGATTTGAATAAAAACCCTGTCCCTGTATTGGAATGGGACAAATCACTCCCATGGTAGAGAGGTCTCTTACACAATGTAAGAACGCCTCTCTTTTTATCTGGTCAGCAGATAATCTCGAAAGAAGAAATCTTCCTCGGGGAGAAGAATTTCTGAACTCCAGTTTGTATCTCTGAGACACTTTCTATAGCCCAGGGATCCTGAACATCTCGTACCCAAGCCTGAATGAAGAAGGAAAGTCTGCCCCCTACCAGATCCGGTCCCGGATCGGGGGCAAACCCTTCATGCTGACTTGATTGTTTACCTTTGTTCCAAGAGTGGTTGGGTTTCCAAGTTGTCTTGGTTTGCGAATAGTTCCCTTCCTGTTTAGAGGAGGAAGTGAAAAAATTTCCCTTGAAATTTCAAAAGGAACGAAAATTACTCTGACGTCCTTTCTGCTTATTTCTTTTGTCTTGAGGAAGGAAATGGCCCTGGCCTCCCGTGATGTCAGCAATAATTTCCTTCAACCCAGGTCCAAACAAGATCTTTTCCTTATAAGGAATTGCCAAAAGCTTAGATTTTGGATGATACGTCTGCCGACCAAGGTTTCAACCATAAGGCTCTGCGGGCTAGAATAGCAAAACCTGAAGTTTTAGCTGCCAATTTGGTAATTTGTAAGGAAGCGTCTGTTATGAAGGAATTTGCTAATTTTAAAGCTTTAATCCGATCCTGGATTTCTTGAAAAGAAGTCTCAGTCTTAAGAGACTTCGCAAGAGCGTCAAACCAATAAGCTGCCGCACTGGTTACTGTAACAATGCATGCGGCAGGTTGTAGAAGTAAACCCTGGTGTACATAGATCTTTTTCAGAAGACCCTCCAACTTCTTATCCATGGGATCTTTGAAAACACAACTATCCTCAATAGGAATAGTAGTCCGCTTGGCAAGGTGGAAATAGCCACTTCCCCCTTAGGGACCGATTGCCAAGTTTCCTTGACAGCGTCCACAATTGGGAACATTTTCTTGAAAATAGGAGAGGGAGAAAAGGGAATACTAGGTCTCTCCCATTACTTAGCAACAATCTCCGAAGTTTGCTTGGGAACCGGAAAAACCTCTTAGTAAGAAGGAACCTCTAAGTATCTGTCTAACTTACTCAATTTCTCAGGAACGACCACTCCTGCGGTCACTAAAACCTCCCTGAGTAACAGACAGAGTTGTTCTAGTTTAAACCAGAAAGAAACAACCTCAGAATCAGTCAAAGGTAAGGCACTCCCTGAGTCCGAAATTTCACCTTCTGATAGAACCTCCATACCCTCTATCTCTGATCCCTGGGAGGGTACGTCAGAGGTTGCCATCAGAGCATCAGACACTTTGTTAACTACATAGTTGTCCTTCCTTTTACGTTTGCCTTGAAGTATAGGAAAGGCAGATAACGTCTCAAAGAGTAGAAGACATAACTGCAGCTATATCTCTTAATGAAACTGCAGCGGAAATTTGAGGCGAAGTACATGGCACTGCTTGGGCGGACGTTAAATGCTGGGACGTTTGAGGAGAAAGCTGTGGCATACCCTGACTCTCATTGTTAGACTCTTGAGAGGCATCCGCCACTGACAATTTGTTATCATGAAAAATTTTATCTTTATAGCTTAAAGCCCTCTCAACACATGAGGGACAAAAATGAACAGGAGGTTCCACATTGGCATCCAAACACAAAGTCCATTCTTTAGAACAGGTTAGAAAATGAAGCAACAAATATCTTGAAAAAATCCTATAAATTTTAAAATGGCCCTTTAAATGATAGTGGCCTCTTAAATGTACTACTCAGACTCTCCTACTGTATGAGAAATAAGTACAAAGATAGTATAATACAGTGCTATCAATATAACAAGAATTCAACAGACGTTTTTTATTACAAAGTCTGAGCAGATTAAGTCTGAAAACCAAATAACTATTTGCTCTGTTCAGACACCTCTCGGCTCAACAGCTAAGCTGAGGCGCCTACCTGCTGCCAGTCCCCAGACCTCTGTCAGGAATGTGTTCGGCCAGGCTATAGAGCGCTACCAACCGCCTGCTTAGTTAACCATGCGGTTCAGCGCACTGCCCGAAGAGCTGTACAAATCTCGGCAGATGTGTTCCCCGTCTTTAACTTCTGAACAAGACCGGAACAAGTGGCAATGTAGACTGCGTAACAACTGAGAAGCATGCGAAAATAGGCCCCGCCCATCATGGGCGTCATCTTAAACAGATTGTACCAGGAATGTATAATATGACGATACTGTCCCTTAGTCCTAGCCAAGTGCCTATGTACCCATGCTGTCATCATGGGAACCCATTTCATCTGAAGAGTCACAGTCCAGAAAATAAAGTAACAATTAACCCGTGCAGAGTCCACTCTGAGTATAACTAAGTGTGCCCCAGAATTATTAGAAACTGCACTTACCTTAATGCTGTCTGACAGCAAGACAGCTCCAACATGTGTAGGAGGTCCTCTCCCTCCCATAGCCCTGTGGAAACAGATAGGACCTGAGTTAGATATTGCTTAGGTCATCCTGAGGTGAGCATACCAATATGGGAGGCGCAGTGAGAATTATGTCCCACCAGTTCCCATTGCTCTAAAGCCACCAAATGCTCTTCTGTAGAGACTGATATGGACTACGGCTACATCCTAAACAAAACAGCACACTCTGGCACCTTTTTTAAAATAAAAAATTCTTGATTGAAGAATCAAAAACTAACACCTCACTTTGCCATCTCCTATCACTAACGTAGGCAAAGAGAATGACTGGAGTGGAAGGGAAGGGAGGAGCTATATATACAGCTCTGCTGTGGTGCTCTTTGCCTCCTTCTGCTGACCAGGAGGCGTAATCCCACAAGTAAGGATGAAATCAGTGGACTCATTGTGTCTTTAAAAAGAAAACAG
This sequence comes from Bombina bombina, assembly GCF_027579735.1. NCBI lineage: Eukaryota > Metazoa > Chordata > Amphibia > Anura > Bombinatoridae > Bombina > Bombina bombina. Next base: position 1,000,930,793 of record NC_069502.1, on the reverse strand, counting down.
AAGCGCCACATGGCCTAGTATTGTATGTACTTGTGTGAGATTGTACATTAAATATTTCACTCACATTTAGTTGAGCACCCCTCTTGGTGCAAATAGAATAGGCTGGACTCAAACAGTTATCCAGCAGATGGATGACAATTTGATTCAAGCCTGCTCTATTTGCACCAAGAGGGGTGCTCAACTAAATGTGAGTGAAATATTTAATGTACAATCTCACACAAGTACATACAATATAAGGCCATGTAGCGCTTCTGTTTTCTTCCATTTTCTAAAAATTATATAAATTTTAAATGATATAAAGCAAAAGTTCAAAGTCACCCCTTCATGTGTAAGGATATAAAATAAGTTCCTGAGAAAATGCAATGGGAATAGCAGTTTTGTGCAGTGGATAACTGTGTGGCACCGACTCTTTAGAAGATTTGGCTGCCCAGAGACCAGCGGGGACCAAGGTACATGACCACCCCCCTCAAGAAACACACTGTAGAAACCTCTGTGTATTGACGCTTACAGCTCATGGGGACAGTAACTTCTATAGTCTCTTTCACTTCCGAGAGATGTCAACACCGGTCATCAAGACTTCCTCACAGCTCCACTTGGAACACCCTTCACCGGCGCTAATAACCATACAATCCCAGTTGATCAAAAGTATTCGTCAGGCATAACAGGGCATGAAAGGAACAAAAGGAGTTCTCTGCTACCAAAAAGTCAATAAATAAATGTTCCAAAACAAAATAGCCTCTAAAATCCAAAAATGTTTATTGAAGATAAATCATTAAAACTGCAGAGGCACACATAGACCACTCCATCAGCGTATTAACAGTCTGACACGTTTCGGCAAAACAGTGCCGTAATCATAGACCATACATTACATCAGGTGTGTGATACATTTTTAAAAGATTAACACAATTTCTATTGGTTAATAACAAACACCACCCCTTCTTCCGTATATATAGTGAACAACTTTTACCTTTCATATAACCTAACAATACCACCAAATTTGTAGGATCATTAAAAAAACATTTTATGTAAGAACTTACCTGACAAATTAATTTCTTTCATATTGACAAGAGTCCATGAGCTAGTGACATATGGGATATACAATCCTACCAGGAGGGGCAAAGTTTTCCAAACCTCAAAATGCCTATAAATACACCCCTCACCACACCCACATTTCAGTTTAACGAATAGCCAAGTAGTGGGGTGATAAAGAAAGGAGTAAAAAGCATAAAAAAAGGAATTTGGAAATAATTGTGCTTTATACAAAAAATCATAACCACCATAAAAAGGGTGGGTCTCATGGACTCTTGCCAATATGAAAGAAATTAAATTATCAGGTAAATTCTTACATAAATTATGTTTTCTTTCATGTAATTGGCAAGAGTCCATGAGCTAGTGACATATGGGATAGTAATACCCATGATGTGGAACTCCACAGAAGAGTCACTAGAGAGGGAGGGATAAAAATAATAACAGCTATTTTCTGCTGAAAAAAATTAATCTACAACCCAAAATATAAATTGATTCTCATAAATAAAAAGAAAAAAGTTAAACATAAGAAGAGGAATCAAACTGAAACAGCTGCCTGAAGAACTTTTCTACCAAACACTGCTTCAGAGGAAGCAAATACATCAAAATGGTAGAATTTAGTAAATGTATGCAAAGAAGACCAAGTTGCTGCTTTGCAAATCTGATCAACTGAAGCTTCATTCTTAAAAGCCCCCGAAGTGGAGACTGATCTAGTAGAATGAGCTGTAATTCTCTGAGGCGGGGCCTGACCCGACTCCAAATAATATAAGGAGAGGAGTAAGAGTACTGGCACTAGTTAAGTGTGTGCAGGAATATAAGGAACTGTTAAATGTTCCGGTGCTAACCACCAAATGTGATTACATATTGGAAGGGAAGAGGTAAGGGAACCTCATGGAAGCTGGTGTTTAAAGTTAGCACTCATTCCTGTCAAGTGTTAATAAAGTGTTAAAAGGCAAACCTTTAATAGTTAAATTTAAAATACCGGCCTAAATACCCAGTGTACCAAGATTTTAAAAAACTAAGTCTCAATTGTCCCCCTGTTTCCTGGCCGATAGCAGCTCCCTCGGCTTCAGGTGACAGGGACAAATAGACTAGAAAGTTTAAAAAACACAAACCACAAACATGCAACTAAATGCACAATAATAAGCAGCAAACTAGTTTCGGCTGTGCTATTAGCCTTTCTCAATGCTATGGACAAACCGAGGCCCGGGTGCCACCCCTTTAAATAGCACTAAACTTAATCTTTAAGCCAATCAGTGATCTATGTAAAAACACTCCTCTTTCTAATCCAATCCCTGTCACTTACGGGATTATGGCATGCACTTAGTATAACATCATTCTTATAAACATGTTTTTGAGTAACTACTAATGCAGTCTTAAATATCGAGTGTTATTAGATCAGATCCTTCACTTTCCCTATTGTCCGTTAATAGTTTTAGCACATATATCTGTGTGTGTTTGTCTAACATATCATTTCTAAAAGTTTGGCTCTGCAAATCCGATATTACCCTGTGAAATGTAAGTCACATCTCTTACATACGATGTAATCTGGAGCATTGATACTATTTATTTTCTAGCTGAATAGTTTCTTCGATTCAGTTATAAACACCACGGACATGGTCGAATTCTATTGGTCCCTTGTAACACACCCACCCACGTGGTAGGTATCATCCAATCAGACAACCGTCTATATGTGTACATATCACGTAATATCCCGTTGTATATGTTGCAACATTTGAATGTCTTATCGGTCTACTTAGAATCATATTATACCATAATAGTCATTAATGTTATGACTGAGTATTACTCCTATACACATAGAACTTATGTTAGGATTTATATAAATGTGATTATATCTCCATGTTACTCGTAGTTAGAACTGCTGTTAATATAGTCCGGGCACAATGTTACTGATACATACATGGGGAATAAGTTATCCTAGTAATAATGCGATTCATATATTACTCTTATTATGATAACACATTGTTGAAACTTATATTTCGTTATTATCAGATTCTAAGTAAACAATTTCAGTCTGTGGATGATGCTCTATTGGGATTAGAAAGAAATACCACTCATTTCTACAGTGTTTAACTGTCTCCTATTGATTCAGTATCTATGCTTTTCATAAGTATCTTAGGTATAGGTAGTAAGTACAGACTATACTTCTACTGTGAAATATCATTGAGCAAATAAAATGCTTAGCATTCCTAACAATACGTTGCCCTAAACTACATCCATTATACTGTCTTAGTGTGAAAACATATTAGTATCATGTAGTATTAGGCTAGTATGTTCTAATACCATACACTTATTTCTACTCAAACCAATGATAAATTATATGTTAGTTATACTAAAATTAGTGAGGTAGGGAAAGGAATTGTTTCAGGTTGTATGTAGTGCTATGCTCGGCCACTATGCACCTAATATTTGTTATTGAAAAGAACTTATATGTTATTTTACGAATAATGATTACCTATTTTTTATGAGTCCCACTCTCTTTCTAATCTAAGTTCATATTTCAGAAAACATTAAGTTTATACCTATAAATATCAATTATGATGAAGGAGAGGTCACTAGTTAGATCAAATTTAGGTATATATCATTAACCGCATTATATAAGTATTCTTTAATTGTGACGGAAGAATAAAGTAATTAATAGAATACAATAAAATAGCTTGATGGATACCATCTTTTTCATATGTTGGAATTATATGATTCATAGTACTTATTTCTAAATATGTTAGAAAGATATATACATACATGTATATGCTTATACATGTTTGCACTCATATAAAGTCAGTCATGTGATGAAGTATGACAAAAGTCATATTGTTTAGTTTATTATTAATTATAAATAGGCAATTTTTAAAGAAACACCCAAAAGTTGTTAGCCTCATTCATTCCATTGGGTATAATTGTATTTAGTCTGAAAATCCAACCTGTTTCTTTTTGTAGTAAGATTTTCTCACAGTTACCCCCTTTGATTCCAGGTTTTCTCTGTTCCAAACCCCAAAATTTGAAAGAGGCGGTTTTTCTTGAGTGGGATTGTAAGAAGTGTTTAGCCACGCTAGTTATTTGTTTGCCCTTTTCTAAGTCTTTTTTTTGCGTTGCGGATGTTGCTAAGGTGTTCTGTCATTCTAGTGTTCAGCTTGCGGGTAGTCATACCTGTGTAAATGTCACATGAGCATGATAGACAATAAATGACATTCTCGCTTTGACAATTGATGTGGCTTTTAATTTGCCAGTTTTTACCAAATCTGTCTAGTATGGTATCTTTTTTCACCATATATTGGCAGATGTGGCAATGCCCACAAGGTACCGAACCTTGGTGAATGGGTTTCTTGTGTCTATTTCTATTAAAGTGACTGTTAGTAAGATGGTCATTTAAGTTGTTAGCACATCTAAAGGTAAAAGACGGATTAGTTGGTAGTAACATATTCAATTTGTCATCACTTTTTAGAATGTGCCAGTGTTTTTTTATAATCGCTGTTACTTCATCACTTTGACTGTTATAAGTAGATATGAATCTTGTTATGTTTGTGTCAGGTGATGTGGCATTTTTTGGTCTAAGCAGGTCTGATCTATCTTTTAAAAGTGCTTTTTGATAGGCCCTTGCTAATGACTTTTTGGTATAGCCACGTTCCAGAAGTCTTATTCTTAGGTCACCTGCTGCTTTTTTGAAAGCATCAATGCTAGAACTATTCCTTCTTAGTCTTAGATATTCACCATACGGGAGGCTACGGATGGTAGATGGGTGATGGTGGCTACTGGCATGTAGTATGTTGTTAGTCGCAGTAGGTTTTCTGTAAGATTCTGTTTCTAGTTTGTTATTCTGTTTCACAATGGTCAAATCTAGAAATTCAACTTTTTCCATATTGGTATTGTATGTCAGATATAAGCCAAAAGGGTTGACATTTAGGCATTCTATAAATTTATGTAAATTCTCAGCTGTGCCTTCCCATATAAAAAAGATATCATCTATGTACCTGGACCAGTGGGAGATGTGTTCATTGTATTGATTCATGTTATCATTGAACACTATCATCTCTTCCCACCAGCCCAGGTACAAGTTGGCATATGTGGGTGCACATGAAGTGCCCATGGCAGTGCCACATATTTGTAAGAAAAATTTATCGTCAAAGACAAAATAATTATGTCTCAGGACAAATTTTAACAGCCTGATGATGAAATCTTTAGTATTCAATTCTATGTCTTGATCTTTGTCTAAAAAATAGGCAACCGCTTTTGTACCCCATTCAGGACTTATACTGGTATACAGCGATTCAACATCGCATGTTACCAGCAATGAATGTTCTGTCATTTCTATGTTTTGTAGTTTGTTTAGGATATGCATAGTATCCTTGGTGTGTGAGGATAAAGTATTCACAAAACATCTAAGTCTAGAGTCCACATATTTGCTAGCTTGTTCCGTTAGGGAGCCCATACCAGAAACTATGGGTCTCCCGGCGGACAAGTGACGTTTTTGTGGATTTTGGGTAATAGGTACATCGTAGCAGTTTTAGGTTTAGTGACAGTAAGGAATTTGTGTTCTTTAGCATCTATGATTTGATCAGATAGAGCTGGATTACCCAGTAGTCTTTTGTAATTCTTAGTATTTAGTAGTTGTTTCATAGCTTCTTCAACGTACATTGAGGTGGGCCATATAACTATATTACCCCCCTTATCACTGTTTTTGAATTGGACATCTGTCCATGTTGTCATTTCTTTCATGGCTTCAAATTCAGATTTAGTCATATTTGCCCCATAGAGTTTGGTATCTTGAATGGATATAATGTTGTTACATACCAAATTAAGGAAAGTGATGGCTTGGGGGGAAATATTCCCTGGAGGAATGAATTGTGACTGTAATTTCAGAATCTTACGCCAGTTGTCTGTTTCAGGTGTGTTAATAGGTTGTTCAGTCAAATCCTCATTTTCATCTAGTAACGCTATAAGGTTATTCAATGCTATAATTTCAGTTTGAGAAGCAAGATTAGGGTCGTCATTGGATGTGAGATATTTCCTTAATAAAATCTTCCTAACAAATAAATGGGTGTCTTTTATAGCCTCGAATTTGTCGATGTGGTTAGAAGGTACAAAGGATAAACCTTTTTTGAGAGCGGAATAGTGTGCCGGGGTTAATACCCTGTCAGATAGGTTAATAATATTTAACTCAACATCAGCTTTATCTATGTTTATTTCTTTTTGTTGTGAGATTGGGTTTTGTGTGGTTGATTGAACCGGACCTGTCGTCTGGTTCGAGGTTGTATGCCTTCTACCTCGTCTGGTCCTACGCCTAAAGGGGTAGTTCTCAAGTTAATGTGTGGTTTGGTTTTCTTCTTATTGTAATTATTTGTAGGAACAAGTATAGATTTAGGTTGTATGTCAGTTTCTGATGTGTCTGCATCTGGCGAATCATATTCTATGTCAGTGCATTCAGAATCAGACTGTTGATTAACACTTTTTTTCCAATTATATACTTGTCCTTGAGCATAGTCGTTAAGATCCCTATCGATCTTTTTCTCTTTTCTATCTGATACATATTTTGCAAACCTTTCCACCTCATTTTTAATTTTATTATAAGATTTTTGAAAATCTTCCAAGGTTTCATAAAGCTTTAACTCTTCGCTTAGTTTATTAATCTCTTGTGTTACTGTGTTCAGTTTGTCAGTTTCATGCTCAATAAGGTAACCAATTAACTTCAGTGAACAATCAGTGAGTGCTTGTTCCCATTTAGACATAAGCTCAGGTTTGAGATTGTAAAAGGATGGAAACATTTTTAAGCGTAGGCCCCTAGGTATGACATTATTCTTTTGGTAAAAGTCATACATTCCTAGATTCCACTGTCCTCTAATTTGTTTCTTCCTGATTTTCCTTAAATCTCTTAACGGCTGTAACCATTCCCCCACATTTTCCCCATCTTGGGTGTTTTTATTTTTAAGATCTGATGTAAGTTTAAAAATATCCTCAGACCATTTCTGCATTTCCGCGCTCAAATCAAAGGAGGCCATTGTGTATATAAACTGTGCTTCTAGTAACTCTTATAGAAATTCGGAATAGTTTAGTGCTATTCCTGTAATTAACAATACATATAAGGAGAGGAGTAAGAATACTGGCACTAGTTAAGTGTGTGCAGGAATATAAGGAGCTGTTAAATGTTCCGGTGCTAACCACCAAATGTGATTACATATAGGAAGGGAAGAGGTAAGGGAACCTAATGGAAGCTGGTGTTTAAAGTTAGCACTCATTCCTGTCAAGTGTTAATAAAGTGTTAAAAGGCAAACCTTTAATAGTTAAATTTAAAATACCGGCCTAAATACCCAGTGTACCAAGATTTTAAAAAACTAAGTCTCAATTGTCCCCCTGTTTCCTGGCCGATAGCAGCTCCCTCGAATTAGAAATTATATGTTAGACAAACATACACAGATATATGTGCTAAAACTATTAACGGACAATAGGGAAAGTGAAGGATCTGATCTAATAACACTTGATATTTAAGACTGCATTAGTAGTTACTCAAAAACATGTTTATAAGAATGATGTTATACTAAGTGCATGCCATAATCCCGTAAGTGACAGGGATTGGATTAGAAAAAGGAGTGTTTTTACATAGATCACTGATTGGCTTAAAGATTAAGTTTAGTGCTATTTAAAGGGGTGGCACCCGGGCCTCGGTTTGTCCATAGCATTGAGAAAGGCTGATAGCACAGCCGAAACTTGTTTGCTGCTTATTATTGTGCATTTAGTTGCATGTTTGTGGTTTGTGTTTTTTAAACTTTCTAGTCTATTTGTCCCTGTCACCTGAAGCCGAGGGAGCTGCTATCGGCCAGGAAACAGGGGGACAATTGAGACTTAGTTTTTTAAAATCTTGGTACACTGGGTATTTAGGCCGGTATTTTAAATTTAACTATTAAAGGTTTGCCTTTTAACACTTTATTAACACTTGACAGGAATGAGTGCTAACTTTAAACACCAGCTTCCATGAGGTTCCCTTACCTCTTCCCTTCCTATATGTACCAACTCCAAATAAGCCTGATGAATCAAAAGCTTTAACCAGGATGCCAAGGAAATGGCAGAAGCTTTCTGACCTTTCCTAGGACCAAAAAAGACAACAAATAGACTAGAAGTCTTCCTGAAATCTTTAGTAGCTTCAACATAATATTTCAAAGCTCTCACAACATCCAAAGAATGTAAGGATCTCTCCAAAGAATTCTTAGGATTAGGACACAAAGAAGGAACAACAATTTCTCTATTAATGTTGTTAGAATTTACATGAAGTCCGCAAAACTGCCTTATCCTGATGGTAAATCAAAAAAAGGAGATTCACAAGTAAGAGCAGATAATTCAGAAACTCTTCTAGCAGAAGAGAAGTCCAAAATGAACAACACTTTCCAAGAAAGTAGTTTAATGTCCAAAGAAAACATAGGCTCAAACGAGGGGAACCTGTAAAGCCTTCAAAACCAAATTATGACTCCAAGGAGGAGAGATTGATTTAATGACAGGCTTAATACGGAAAGCCTTCACAAAACAGTGAATATCAGGAATGTTAGCAATCTTTCTGTGAAATAAAACAGAAAGAGCAGAGATTTGTCCCTTCAAGGAACTTGGACAAACCTTTATCTAAACCATCCTGAAGAAACTGTAAAATTCTAGGAATTCTAAAGGAATGCCAGGAAAATTTATGAGATGAACACCATGAAATATAAGTTTTTTCAAACTCGATAATAAATCTTCCTAGAAACAGATTTACGAGCCTGTAACATAGTATTAATCACTGAGTCAGAGAAACCTCTATGACTAAGCACTAGGCGTTCAATTTCCATACCTTCAAATATAATGATTTGAGATCCTGATAGAAAAACGGACCTTGAGACAGAAGGTCTGGTCTTAAAGGAAGTGGCCAAGGTTGGCAACTGGACATCTGAACAAGATCCACTTACCTGTGAGGCCATGCTGGAGCTACCAGCAACACAAACGATTGTTCCATGATGATCTTGAAGATCACTCTTGGAAGAAGAACTAGAGGCGGGAAGATATAAGCAGGTTGGTAACACCAAGGAACTGTTAACGCATCCACTGCCTCTGCCTGAGGATCCCTGGACCTGGACAGGTACCTAGGAAGTTTCTTGTTTAGATGGGAAGCCATCAGATCTATTTCTGGAAGATCCCATATCTGAACAATTTGAGAAAACACATCTGGATGTAGCGACCACTCCCCCGGATGTAAAGTCTGACGGCTGAGATAATCCGCTTCTCAATTGTCTACACCTGGGATATGAACCGCAGAAATTAGACAGGAGCTGGATTCTGCCCAATAAAGTATCCGAGATACTTCTTTCATAGCTTGGGGACTGCAAGTCCCACCCTGATGATTGACATATGCCACAGTTGTGATATTGTATGTCTGAAAACAAATGAACGGTTCTCTCTTCAACAGAGGCCACACCTGAAGAGCCCTGAAAATAGCACAGAGTTCTAAAATATTGATTGTTAACCTCGCCTCTTGAGATTTCCAACCCCCTTCTACTGTCAGAGATCCCCAGACAGCTCCCCAACCTGAAAGACTTGCATCTGTTGTGATTACAGTCCAGGTTGGACGAACAAAAGAGGCTCCTTGAACTATACGATGGTGATCTAACCACCAAGTCAGAGAGAGTCGAACATTGGGATTTAAGGATATTAATTGTAATATCTTTGTATAATCCCTGCACCATTAATTCAGCATACAAAGCTAGACAGGTCTCATATCAAAACGAGCAAAGGGCATCACGTCCGATGCTGCAGTCATGAGACCTAAAACTTCCATGCACATAGCTACTGAAGGGAATGATTGAGACTGAAGGTTTCGACAAGCTGAACCCAATTTTAGTCGTCTCTTGTCTGTTAGAGACAGAGTCATGGACACTGAATCTATCTGGAAACCTAAAAAGGTGACCCTTGTCTGAGGAATCAAGGAACTTTTTGGTAAATTGATCCTCCAACCATGTCTTTGAAGAAACAACACTAGTTGATTTGTGTGAGATTCTGCAGAATGTAAAGACTGAGCTAGTACCAAGATATCATCCAAATAAGGAAACACCACAATACCCCGTTCTCTGATTACAGAGAGTAGGGCACCGAGAATCTTTGAAAAAATTCTTGGAGCCATCGCTAGGCCAAATGGAAGAGCGACAATATAGTAATGCTTGTCTAGAAAAGAGAATCTCAGAAACTAATAGTGGTCTGGATGAATCGGAATATGAAGATATGCATCCTGAAAGTCTATCGTGGACATATAATGACCTTGCTGAACAAAAGGCAGAATAGTCCTTATAGTCACCATTTTGAAAGTTGGCAATTTTACAAAACGATTCAAAATTTTCAGATCCAGAACTGGCCTGAATGAATTTTCTTTCTTTGGGACAATGAAAAGATTTGAATAAAACCCCAGACCCTGTTCGTGAAACAGAACTGGTATGATTACCCCTGAAAGCTCCAGGTCTGAAACACACTTCAGAAAAGCCTGAGCCTTTACTGGATTTGCCGGGATGTGCAAGAGAAAAAATCTTCTCACAGGAGATCTTACTCTGAATTCTATTCGGTACCCTTGAGAGACAATACTCTGAATCCATTGATTTTGGACAGAATCTGCCCAAATGCTTTCGAAGAATCTTAATCTGCCCCCTACCAGCTGAGCTGGATTGAGGGCCGCACCTTCATGCAGACTTGGGGGTTGGTTTTGGTTTCTTAAACAGCTTGGATTTATTCCAACTTAAAGAAGGTTTCCAATTGGAACCAGATTCTTTGGGGGAAAGAATGGGTTTATGTTCCTTATTTTAGAAGCTTTAGATTTACTCTTAGATCTTTTATCCTGAGGCAAAAAAACTCCCCCCAGTGACAGTTGAAATAATCAAATCCAACTGAGAACCAAATAAATTATTACCTTGGAAAGAAAGCAATAGTAATCTAGATTTAGATACCATGTCAGCATTCCAATATTTAAGCCACAAAGCTCTTCTAGCTAAAATAGCTAAAGACATAGATTTAACATCAATTTTGATGATATCAAAAATGGCATCATAGATAAAATGATTAGCATGTTGAAGCAAGTAAACAATGATAGACAAATCAGGATCTGTTTCCTGTTGCGCTAAACTTTCCAACCAAAATATGGATGCAGCTGCAATGTCAGCCATAGAAATGGCAGGCCTGAGAAGATAGCCAGAATATAAATAAGCTTTCCTTAGATAAGATTCAAGTTTCCTATCTAAGGGGTCCTTTAAGGAAGTACTAACTTCCATAGGAATGGTAGTACGTTTGGCAAGAGTAGAAATAGCCCCATCAACTCTGGGATCTTTTCCCAAACTCCAAACTAACTGCTGGCAAAGGATACATTTTTTTAAACCTTGAAGAAGGGATAAAAGAAGTACCAGGCCTATTCCATTCCTTAGAAATCATATCAGAAATAGCATCAGGAACTGGAAAAACCTCTGGAGTAACCACAGGAGGTTTATAAACAGAGTTTAAACGTTTACTAGAATTAACATCAAGAGAACTAGTTTCCTCAATATCCAATGTAATCAACACCTCTTAATAAGTAACGAATATACTCCATTTTAAATAAATAAGTAGATTTGTCCGTGTCAATATCTGAGGTAGGATCTTCTGAATCAGATAGATCCTCCTCAGAGGAGGATAATTCAGTATGTTGTCGGTCATTTGAAAATTCATCAACTTTATGAGAAGTTTTAAAAGACCTTTTACGTTTATTAGAAGGCGGGATAGCAGACAAAGCCTTCTGAATCACATCAGCAATAAAATCTTTTATATTCACAGGGATATCAGTAGAGGTAATGGAATATGAGAGTATATCGTCGATGAGAATCGAGGAAAACCATTGCATTCAATAGGTGATACTCCCTTCACATCCCTCTGACACTGTACTCAGAGGAATCAGGCTTCAAAATGCTGAGAAGCGCATATCAACGTAGAAATCTAGCACAAATTTACTTCACCACCTCCATAGGAGGCAAAGTTCATAAAACTGAATTGTGGGTGTGGCGAGGGGTGTATTTATAGGCATTTTGAGGTTTGGGAAACTTTGCCCCTCCTGGTAGGATTATATATCCCATACGTCACTAGCTCATGAACTCTTTCATGCCAATTACATGAAAGAAATATTTGCCAATTATGTATGGTGATAAACGTTTTAAAGGGAGTATTGAGAATGGTTGCTGTTTTATTTATACAAGAAATTTTAATTTGGGCAACATGGTTTACCCTAGTCAACTTTCTGGTAAGGAAATAAGTAGTTCTTGGCTATCACATAATGGCATGTATAGATGTGGCAAGCATTGTAAGGCGTGTGATTATTTAAATTGAGGTTCAGATTTTTCCTCATTTCCTCAATGGAACAAAAATTTTAAACTAGGGGTTGCATCAATTGCTTCTCTACATTTGTGGTGTACCTCATTGAATGTTTAAAACATTTAAAACGGTACCTTGGTATGACAACCTGTTCGTACTAGCATACATGAGCATTTGGGCTACATCAAAAATGAAAATCGTTGTTCTGAACTTGCATGTCACTTTATAGATATACATAAAGTTGATGTTTGTTTCTTTAAATGGAATGCAATAGAGGTTATTAAGAACCTAAGAGGGGGTGACAAATGGAGTATCCTTGTGAGACAGGAGGTTTATTGGATACACAAAATGATCACCTTGGTCCCTAGTGGCTTAATTTCAGAGAAGTATATTATTAATAATTGGGAATGATTAATGCTATACACAATTTGTTATCCTGGGTATCCTATTTTAGATTTCCATATTTTTATACACACATATACAGATGATAGATTTGCATACGTTCTTGAAATAGTTCTGAGCTATAAATTGTATTTGTAGTTTGAATACATAATGTTGATTTGTTTATCTATTTTTTACCTGTACAGATAAATCATGGAACTAAGGAAGTTATATGAAATGTTATATGAAGGGTTAAAGTTGTTCAAAGTTGTTCATTCTATCAACGGAAGAAGGGGTGGTGTTTGTTATTATCCAATAGAAATTATGTTAACCTTTTAAAAATGTATCACACCTGATGTAATATATGGTTTATGATTAAGGCATTGTTTTGCCAAAGCGCGTAAGACTGTTACTACCCTGATGGAGTGGTGTCCACGTGTGCTTCTGCAGTTATAAATGATTTATCTTCAATAAACATTTTTGGATTTTAGAGGCTTTTATGTTTTGGAACATCTATTTATTTAAATATTAAACGATAAATCCCCCCGGTTTGAAAATTAAAGCATTTACCAAAAATTTACTAGTACAATTTTATTCTCCTTTTACAAAGTGTACCCACAAATGCACTATACTTTTTCTTGTATTGCCATGCATTTCTTTATTATAATTGATCAAATAAACCCTTTCATTTGATAAAGAGAACAATTAAAACAAATAGAAAATATTTCAGTAATTGTGAATATTAATCCTCTATAATTAATGTTCAAGTCAACAACAAAAGACTCTAGATCCCTTCAAGATAATTTACATAGAAATAAATGTATAGATTCTCCCCATAGTAGCTGATTAAATCTGAGCTCATGAGTCCTAGGATTCTATATTATGTTATTGAACTTAAGTCTTAACTTGTCCCTCATCACTGTTTGTATTGCTGCATCCTGGACACCTCACAATGTTACATTATGTTGTCTTCACCTATAGTGCCGCAGTCATGCAGTGCTTAAAGACATTTTTCCAATAACTTTCCCCATAGAACACGTTATGCACTATATAGTAAACTCAAGAATAGCTAGCAACACACATGCAAATAAAATAGATTACCCTCGCATTAGATTGAGAAAGCAAAAATATAAATACTTCTGAAGCAGAAATAATTATACTAGTGTGAGGCAAAGAAGTGGAACATTTAGAGAGTCACCTATGTATGTGTGTAGTACAGTGCAAAAAACAAGGAACTCGCGGGATACTGTATGTATCACTGACAAACGTCATTCAATCAAACATTTTACTAATATAGGGCAAGATAATAAGTGGAGCGCTAAAAATTACAATGAAATTACACTTTCACTGTGAAAGTTTATGTTTTGTACTCTGCATGACGACTTAAGTCTGATCTAATACATTTGCAACTATTACTGAAAAAACATAATTTATGCTTACCTGATAAATTTGTTTCTCTTGTAGTGTAGTCAGTCCACGGGTCATCCATTACTTATGGGATTATCTCTCTTCCCCAACAGGAAGTTGCAAGAGGATCACCCAAGCAGAGCCGCTATATAGCTCCTCCCCTCACATGTCATATCCAGTCATTCGACCGAAACAAGACGAGAAAGGAGAAACCATAGGGTGCAGTGGTGACTGGAGTTTAAATAAAATTTAGATCTGCCTTAAAAGACAGGGCGGGCCGTGGACTGACTACACTACAAGAGAAATAAATTTATCAGGTAAGCATAAATTATGTTTTCTCCTGTTAAGTGTAGTCAGTCCACGGGTCATCCATTACTTATGGGATACCAATACCAAAGCTAAAGTACACGGATGAAGGGAGGGACAAGGCAGGAACTTTAAACGGAGGGAACCACTGCCTGAAGTACCTTTCTCCCAAAAATAGCCTCCGAAGAAGCAAAAGTATCAAATTTGTAAAATTTTGAAAAGGTGTGAAGCGAAGACCAAGTCGCAGCCTTGCAAATCTGTTCAACAGAAGCCTCATTTTTAAAGGCCCAGGTGGAAGCCACAGCTCTAGTAGAATGAGCTGTAATTCTTTCAGGAGGCTGCTGTCCAGCAGTCTCATAGGCTAAACGTATTATGCTACGAAGCCAAAAGGAGAGAGAGGTAGCCGAAGCCTTTTGACCTCTCCTCTGTCCAGAGTAAACGACAAACAGGGAAGAAGTTTGACGAAAAACAGAATTTATGCTTACCTGATAAATTACTTTCTCCAACGGTGTGTCCGGTCCACGGCGTCATCCTTACTTGTGGGATATTCTCTTCCCCAACAGGAAATGGCAAAGAGCCCAGCAAAGCTGGTCACATGATCCCTCCTAGGCTCCGCCTACCCCAGTCATTCGACCGACGTACAGGAGGAAATATGCATAGGAGAAACCATATGATACCGTGGTGACTGTAGTTAGAGAAAATAATTCATCAGACCTGATTAAAAAAAACCAGGGCGGGCCGTGGACCGGACACACCGTTGGAGAAAGTAATTTATCAGGTAAGCATAAATTCTGTTTTCTCCAACATAGGTGTGTCCGGTCCACGGCGTCATCCTTACTTGTGGGAACCAATACCAAAGCTTTAGGACACGGATGAAGGGGAGGGAGCAAATCAGGGTCACCTAAATGGAAGGCACCACGGCTTGCAAAACCTTTCTCCCAAAAATAGCCTCTGAAGAAGCAAAAGTATCAAAGTTGTAAAATTTGGCAAAAGTGTGCAGTGAAGACCAAGTCGCTGCCTTACATATCTGGTCAACAGAAGCCTCGTTCTTGAAGGCCCATGTGGAAGCCACAGCCCTAGTGGAATGAGCTGTGATTCTTTCAGGAGGCTGCCGTCCGGCAGTCTCATAAGCCAATCGGATAATGCTTTTAAGCCAAAAAGAAAGAGAGGTAGAAGTTGCTTTTTGACCTCTCCTTTTACCAGAATAAACAACAAACAAAGAAGATGTTTGTCTGAAATCTTTAGTGGCCTCTAAATAGAATTTTAGAGCACGGACTACGTCCAAATTGTGTAACAAACGTTCCTTCTTTGAAACTGGATTCGGACACAAAGAAGGTACAACTATCTCCTGGTTAATATTTTTGTTGGAAACCACTTTCGGAAGAAAACCAGGCTTAGTACGCAAAACCACCTTATCTGCATGGAACACCAGATAGGGCGGAGAACACTGCAGAGCAGATAACTCAGAAACTCTTCTAGCAGAAGAAATAGCAACCAAAAACAAAACTTTCCAAGATAATAACTTAATATCTACGGAATTTAAGGGTTCAAACGGAACCCCTTGAAGAACTAGATTAAGACTCCAGGGAGGAGTCAAAGGTCTGTAAACAGGCTTGATTCTAACCAGAGCCTGAACAAACGCTTGAACGTCTGGCACAGCTGCCAGCCTTTTGTGAAGTAAAACAGATAAAGCAGAGATCTGTCCCTTCAGAGAACTTGCAGATAATCCTTTCTCCAAACCTTCTTGTAGAAAGGATAGAATCTTAGGAATTTTTATCTTGTTCCATGGGAATCCTTTAGATTCACACCAACAGATATATTTTTTCCATATCTTATGGTAAATTTTTCTAGTTACAGGCTTTCTAGCCTGAATCAGAGTATCTATTACAGAATCTGAAAACCCACGCTTTGATAAAATCAAGCGTTCAATCTCCAAGCAGTCAGTTGGAGGGAAACCAGATTCGGATGTACGAATGGACCTTGAACAAGAAGGTCCTGTCTCAAGGGTAGCTTCCATGGTGGAGCCGATGACATATTCACCAGGTCTGCATACCAAGTCCTGCGTGGCCACGCAGGAGCTATCAAGATCACCGAAGCCCTCTCCTGATTGATCCTGGCTACCAGCCTGGGAATGAGAGGAAACGGTGGGAATACATAAGCTAGGTTGAAGGTCCAAGGTGCTACTAGTGCATCTACTAGAGTCGCCTTGGGATCCCTGGATCTGGACCCGTAACAAGGAACCTTGAAGTTCTGACGAGAGGCCATCAGATCCATGTCTGGAATGCCCCATAATCGAGTTATTTGGGCAAAGATTTCCGGATGGAGTTCCCACTCCCCCGGATGGAATGTCTGACGACTCAGAAAATCCGCTTCCCAATTTTCCACTCCTGGGATGTGGATTGCAGACAAGTGAAGGAGTGATCCTCCGCCCATTGAATTATCTTGGTCACTTCCTCCATCGCCAGGGAACTCCTTGTTCCCCCCTGATGGTTGATATATGCAACTGTCGTCATGTTGTCTGATTGAAACCTTATGAATTTGGCCTTTGCTAGATGAGGCCAAGCTTTGAGAGCATTGAATATCGCTCTCAGTTCCAGAATGTTTATCGGGAGAAGAGATTCTTCCCGAGACCATAGACCCTGAGCCTTCAGGGGTTCCCAGACCGCGCCCCAGCCCACCAGACTGGCGTCGGTCGTGACAATGACCCTCTCTGGTCTGCGGAAGCTCATTCCCTGTGACAGGTTGTCCAGGATCAGCCACCAACGGAGTGAATCTCTGGTCCTTTGATCTACTTGAATCGTCGGAGACAAGTCTGTATAATCCCCATTCCACTGTTTCAGCATGCACAGTTGTAATGGTCTTAGATGAATTCGTGCAAAAGGAACTATGTCCATTGCTGCAACCATCAATCCTATTACTTCCATGCACTGCGCTATGGAAGGACGAAGAACAGAATGAAGTACTTGACAAGAGCTTAGAAGTTTTGATTTTCTGACCTCTGTCAGAAAAATCCTCATTTCTAAGAAGTCTATTATTGTTCCCAAGAAGGGAACTCTTGTTGACGGGGACAGAGAACTTTTTTCTATGTTCACTTTCCATCCGTGAGATCTGAGAAATGCTAGGACGATGTCCGTATGAGCCTTTGCTTTTGACAGAGACGACGCTTGAATCAGGATGTCGTCCAAGTACGGTACTACTGCAATGCCCCTTGGTCTTAGAACCGCTAGAAGGGACCCTAGTACCTTTGTGAAAATTCTCGGAGCAGTGGCTAATCCGAATGGAAGTGCCACAAACTGGTAATGCTTGTCCAGAAAAGCGAACCTTAGGAACTGATGATGTTCCTTGTGGATAGGAATATGTAGGTACGCATCCTTTAAATCCACCGTGGTCATAAATTGACCTTCCTGGATGGTAGGAAGGATCGTTCGAATGGTTTCCATTTTGAACGATGGAACCCTGAGAAATTTGTTTAGGATCTTGAGATCTAAAATTGGTCTGAATGTTCCCTCTTTTTTGGGAACTATGAACAGGTTGGAGTAAAACCCCATCCCTTGTTCTCCTATTGGAACTGGATGAATTACTCCCATCTTTAACAGGTCTTCTACACAATGTAAGAATGCCTGTCTTTTTATTTGGTTTGAAGATAATTGAGACCTGTGGAACCTTCCCCTTGGGGGTAGTTCCTTGAATTCCAGGAGATAACCCTGAGAAACTATTTCTAGTGCCCAAGGATCCTGAACATCTCTTGCCCAGGCCTGAGCAAAGAGAGAAAGTCTGCCCCCCACCAGATCCGGTCCCGGATCGGGGGCCATCCCTTCATGCTGTTTTGGTAGCAGTGGCAGGCTTCTTGGCCTGCTTACCCTTGTTCCAGCCTTGCATCGGTCTCCAGGCTGGTTTGGGTTGAGAAATATTACCCTCTTGCTTAGAGGATGTAGAATTAGAGGCTGGTCCGTTTCTGCGAAAGGGACGAAAATTAGGCTTATTTTTAGCCTTAAAAGACCTATCCTGAGGAAGGGCGTGGCCCTTTCCCCCGGTGATGTCTGAAATAATCTCTTTCAAATCAGGACCAAACAGTGTTTTACCCTTGAAAGGGATGTTAAGCAATTTTGTCTTGGAAGACACATCCGCTGACCAAGACTTTAGCCAAAGCGCTCTGCGCGCCACGATAGCAAACCCTGAATTTTTCGCCGCTAATCTAGCTAATTGCAAAGCGGCATCTAAGATAAAAGAGTTAGCCAATTTAAGTGCTTGAACTCTGTCCATAACCTCCTCATACGAAGATTCTTTATTGAGCGACTTTTCTAGTTCTTCGAACCAGAAACACGCTGCCGTAGTGACAGGAACAATGCATGAAATTGGTTGTAGAAGGTAACCTTGCTGAACAAACATCTTTTTAAGCAAACCCTCTAATTTTTTATCCATAGGATCTTTGAAAGCACAACTATCTTCTATGGGAATAGTAGTGCGTTTGTTTAGAGTAGAGACCGCCCCCCTCGACCTTGGGGACTGTCTGCCATAAGTCCTTTCTGGGGTCGACTATAGGAAATAATTTCTTAAATATAGGGGGAGGAACAAAAGGTATGCCGGGCCTTTCCCACTCCTTATTTACTATGTCCGCCACCCGCTTGGGTATAGGAAAAGCATCGGGGGGCACCGGAACCTCTAGGAACTTGTGCATCTTACATAATTTCTCTGGAATGACCAAATTGTCACAATCATCCAGAGTAGATAATACCTCCTTAAGCAGTGCGCGGAGATGTTCTAATTTAAATTTAAATGTTACAACATCAGGTTCAGCTTGTTGAGAAATTTTCCTGAATCTGAAATTTCTCCCTCAGACAAAACCTCCCTCCTGGCCCCTTCAGATTGGTGTGAGGGTATGTCAGAACCGTTATCATCAGCGTCCTCTTGCTCTTCAGTGTTTAAAACAGAGCAATCGCGCTTTCTCTGATAAGTAGGCATTTTAGATAAAATGTTTGCAATAGAATTATCCATAACAGCCGTTAATTGTTGCATGGTAATAAGTATTGGCGCACTAGATGTACTAGGGGCCTCTTGTGTGGGCAAAACTGGTGTAGACACAGAAGGGGATGATGCAGTACCATGCTTACTCCCCTCATTTGAGGAATCATCTTGGGCAATATATTATCTGTGGCATCATTGTCCCTACTTTGTTTGGACACTATGTCACAATTATCACATATATTTAAATGGGGAGAAACCTTGGCTTTCATACATATAGAACATCGCTTATCTGATGGTTCAGACATGTTAAACAGGCTTAAACTTGTCAACAAAGCACAAAAAACGTTTTAAAATAAAACCGGTTACTGTCACTTTAAATTTTAAACAGAACACACTTTATTACTGAATATGCGAAAAAGCATGAAGGAATTGTTCAAAATTCACCAAAATTTCACCACAGTGTCTTAAAGCCTTAAAAGTATTGCACACCAAATTTGAAAGCTTTAACCCTTAAAATACGGAACCGGAGCCGTTTTTACATTTAACCCCTATACATCCCAGGTATCTGTTTTTGCTGAGACCCAACCAAGCCCAGAGGGGAATACGATACCAAATGACGCCTTCTATAAGCTTTTTCAGTGGTTCTTAGCTCCTCACACATGCATCTGCATGCCTTGCTTTCCAAAAACAACTGCGCATTAGTGGCGCGAAAATGAGGCTCTGCTTATGACTAGAAAAGGCCCCCATCTGAAAAAGGTGTCCATACAGTGCCTGCCGTTTTTTAACAACAATCCCCAAGATTATAATAACTATTAAGAGTTATAATCTGCCAAATATGCTTAGCAAAGTAATCGTTTTAGCCCAGAAAAATGTCTACCAGTTTTTTAAGCCCTTATAAAGCCCTTTATTCTTTTACTTAATCTAAGAAAATGGCTTACCGGTCCCCATAGGGGAAATGACAGCCTTCCAGCATTACAAAGTCTTGTTAGAAATGTGGCCAGTCATACCTCAGGCAGAAAAGTCTGCCAACTGCTTCCCCCAAACTGAAGTTACTTCATCTCACAGTCCTGTGTGGAAAACAGCAATCGATTTTAGTAACGTTTGCTAAAATCATCTTCCTCTTACAAACAGAAATCTTCATCTCTTTTCTGTTTCAGAGTAAATTAGTACATACCAGCACTATTTTTAAAATAACAAACACTTGATTGAAGGATAAAAACTACATTTAAACACCAAAAAAACTCTTAGCCATCTCCGTGGAGATGTTGCCTGTGCAATGGCAAAGAGAATGACTGGGGTAGGCGGAGCCTAGGAGGGATCATGTGACCAGCTTTGCTGGGCTCTTTGCCATTTCCTGTTGTGGGGAAGAGAATATCCCACAAGTAAGGATGGACGCCGTGGACCGGACACACCCTATGTTGGAGAAATCTTTAGTTGCCATGCAAATAGAACTTCAGGGCACGGACTACGTCCAGATTATGCAAAAGTCGTTCCTTCTTTGAAGAAGGGTTAGGACACAATGATGGAACAACAATCTCCTGATTGATATTCCTGTTAGAAACTACCTTAGGTAAGAACCCAGGTTTAGTACGCGAGAACTACCTTGTCTGAATGAAAAAATCAGATAAGGAGAATCACAATGTAAGAGCAAGATAACTCAGAGACTCTTCGAGCCGAGGAAATAGCCATCAAAAACAGAACTTTCCAAGATAACAGCTTGATATCAATGGAATGAAGGGGTTCAAATGGAACGCCTTGCAGAATGTTAAGAACTAAGTTTAAGCTCCACGGCGGAGCAACAGTCTTAAACACAGGCTTAATCCTAGCCAAAGCCTGACAAAAAGCCTGAACGTCTGGAATTTCTGCCAGACGCTTGTGTAGAAGAATAGACAGAGCAGAATCTGTCCCTTTAACGAACTAGCGGATAAGCCCTTTTCTAACCCTCTTGTAGAAAAGACAATATCCTAGGAATCCTAACCTTACTCCATGAGTAACTCTTGGATTCGCACCAATATAAATATTTACGCCATATCTTATGGTAAATTCTTCTGGTAACAGGTTTCCTAGCCTGTATTAAGGTATCAATAACCGACTCCGAGAAGCCACGCTTTGATAGAATCAAGCGTTCAATCTCCATGCAGTCAGCCTCAGAGAAATTAGATTTGGAATGGTTGAAAGGACCCGAATTAGAAGGTCCTGCCTCAGAGGCAGAGACCATGGTGGACAGGACGACATGTCCACTAGGTCTGCATACCAGGTCCTGCGTGGCCACGCAGGCGCTATCAGAATCACTGATGCTCTCTCCTGTTTGATCTTGGCAATCAGTCGAGGAAGCATCGGAAATGGTGGAACACATAAGCCATGTTTGAAGACCCAAGGGGCTGTCAGAGCATCTATCAGCACCGCTCCCGGGTCCCTGGACCTGGATCCGTAACAAGGAAGCTTGGCGTTCTGGCGAGACGCCATGAGATTCCAGATCTGGTTTTGCCCCAACGATGAATCAGTTTGAGCGAAGACCTCCGGATGAAGTTCCCACTCCCCCAGATGAAAAGTCTGGCGACTTAGAAAATCCGCCTCCCAGTTCTCCACGCCTGGGATGAAGATCGCTGACAGGTGGCAAGAGTGAGACTTTGCCCAGCGAATTATCTTTGAGACTTCCAACATCGCTAGGGAACTCCTGGTTCCCCCTTGATGATTGATGTAAGCCACAGTCGTGATATTGTCCGACTGAAATCTGATGAACCTCAGAGTTGCTAACTGAGGCCAAGCTAGAAGAGCATTGAATATTGCTCTTAACTCCAGAATATTTATTGGGAGGAGTTTCTCCTCCTGAGTCCATGATCCCTGAGCCTTCAGGGAATTCAGACTGCGCCCCAACCTAGAAGCTGGCGTCTGTTGTTACAATCGTCCAATCTGGCCTGCGAAAGGTCATCCCCTTGGACAGTGGGGCCGAGAAAGCCACCATAGAAGAGAATCTCTGGTCTCTTGATCCAGGATTTAGTAGAGGGGGACAAATTCTGAGTAATCCCCATTCCACTGACTTAGCAAGCACAATTGGCAGCGGTCTGAGATGCAGGCGGCGCAAAAGGTACTATGTCCATTGCCGCTACATTAAGCCGATTACTTCCATGCACTGAGCTACTGACGGGGTGTGGAATGGAATGAAGGGCACCGGCAAGCATTAGAAGTTTTTGATAACCTGGCCTCCGTCAGGTAAATTTTCATCTCTACAGAATCTATAAGAGTCCCTAGGGAAGGGAACCCTTGTGAGTGGTAATAGAGAACTCTTTTCCACGTTTCACCTTCCACCCATGCGACCTCAGAAATGCCAGAACTATCTCTGTATGAGACTTGGCAGTTTGAAAACTTGAACGCTTGTATCAGAAATGTCGTCTAGGTACGGAGCCACCGCTATGCCTCGCGGTCTTAGTACCCGCCAGAAGTGAGCCCAGAACCTTGTAAAGATTCTTGGAGCCGTAGCTAACCCGAAGGGAAGAGCTACAAACTGGTAATCCTGTCTAGGAAGGCAAATCTTAGGGGGTACCGATAATGATCCTTGTGAATCGGTATGTGAAGGTAGGCATCCTTTAAGGTCCACAGTGGTCATGTACTGACCCTCCTTGGATCATGGGTAGGGATGGTTCGAATAGTTTCCATTTTGAATGATGTAACTCTTAGGAATTTGTTTAGGATTTTTAAGTCCAAGATTGGTCTGAAGGTTCCCTCTTTCTTGGGAACCACAAACAGATTTGAATAGAATCCTTGCCCATGTTCCATCCGCGGAACTGGGTGGATCACCCCCATTAGTAAGAGGTCTTGTACACAGCGTAGAAACGCCTCTTTCTTTATTTGGTTTTGCTGATAACCTTGAAAGATGAAATCTCCCTTGTGGTGAGGGAATGAAGCTTTGAAGTCCAGAAGATATCCCTGAGATATTATCTCCAACGCCCAGGGATCCTGGACATCTCTTGCCCAAGCCTGGGCGAAAGAGAGAAAGTCTGCCCCCCACTAGAATCCGTTTCGGATAGGGGGGCCCTCTCTTCATGCTGTCTTAGGGGCAGCAGCAGGTTTTCTGGGCCTGCTTGCCCTTGTTCCAGGACTGGTTAGTTTTCCAGCCCTGTCTGTAACGAGCAACAGCTCTTCCTGTTTTGGAGCGGAGGAAGTTGATGCTGCTGCTCTCCTGCCTTGAGGTTACGAAAGGCACGAAAATTAGACTGTTTGGGCCTTTGATTTGGCCCTGTCCTGAGGCAGAGCATGGCCCTTACCTCCGGTAATGTCAGCGATAATTTCTTTCAAGCGGCGGGCCCGAATAAGGTCTGCCCTTTGAAAGGAATATTAACCAATTTAGATTTAGAAGTCACGATCAGGCTTGACCAGGATTTAAGCCATAGCGCTCTGCGCGCTTGGATGGCGAATCCGGAGTTCTTAGCCGTAAGTTTGGTTAAATGTACGACGGCATCAGAAACAAATGCGTTAGCTAGCTTAAGTGCTCTAAGCTTGTTCATAATTTCATCCATGGAGCTGTGCGAATGGCCTCTTCCAGAGACTCAAACCAGAATGCCGCCCGCAGCAGTGACAGGCGCAATGCATGCAAGGGGCTGTAAAGATAAAACCTTGTTGAACAAACATTTTCTTAAGGTAACCTTCTAAATTTTTTATCCATTGGATCTGAAAAGGCACAACTATCCTCCACCGGGAGTAGGGTACGCTTAGCTAAAGTGAAACTGCTCCCTCCCACCTTAGGGACCGTCTGCCATAAGTCTCGTGTGGGTGGCGTCTATAGGAAACATTTTCCTAAATATGGGAGGGGGGAAAAAAGGCACACCGGGTCTATCCCACTCCTTGCTAATAATCTCTGTAAGCCTTTTAGGTATAGGAAACACGTCAGTACACACCGGTACCGCATAGTATCTATCCAACCTACATAATTTTTCTGGAATTGCAACCGTGTTACAATCATTCAGAGCCGCTAACACCTCCCCTAGCAATATGTGGAGGTTCTCAAGCTTAAATTTAAAATTAGAAATCTCTGAATCCAGTCTCCCTGGATCAGATCCGTCACCCACAGAATGAAGCTCTCCGTCTTCATGTTCTGCAAATTGTGACGCAGTATAGGACATGGCTCTCACATCATCAGCGCGCTCTGTCCTTAACCCAGAGCTATCACGCTTGCCTCTTAATTCTGGCAATTTAGATAATACTTCTGTCATAACAGTAGCCATGTCTTGCAAAGTGATTTGTAAGGGCCTCCCTGATGTACTTGGCGCCACAAAATCACGCACCTCCTGAGCGGGAGGCGAAGGTACTGACACGTGAGGAGAGTTAGTCGGCATAACTTCCCCCTCGTTGTCTGGTGATAATTTCTTTACATGTAAAGATAGACTTTTATTTAAAGTTACATCAATGCATTTAGTACATAACTTTCTATGGGGCTCCACATTGGCCTTCAAACAGTGAACAGATTCATCTGTGTCAGACATGTTTAAACAGACTAGCAATGAGACTAGCGAGCTTGGAAAATACTTTTCAAATAATTTTACAAGCAATATAAAAAACGCTACTGTGCCTTTAAGAAGCACAAAAAGCTGTCACAGTTGAAATAACAATGAACCAAATTAGTTATAGCAACCAAATTTTCACAGAAAATGTATTAAGTTAGCAAAGGATTGCACCCACCAGCAAATGGGATGATTAACCCCTTAATACCAAAAAACGATAACAATTTAATAATTAAACGTTTTATCACAGTCAAAACACACGTCACAGGTCTGCTGTGACTGATTACCTCCCTCAAAATGAATTTTGAAGAACCCCTGAGTTCTCTAGAGACGTCTGGATCATGGAGGATGAAGTAGAAGATTGTGACTGAATATTTACTGCGCAAAAAAGCGGCTAAAATAGCCCCTCCCACTCACATTACAACAGTGGGGAAGCTCAGTTAACTGTTTTCTATACAGAAACAAAAGTTAGCCATGTGGTAAAAATCATGCCCCAATAAGTTTTATCACCAAGTACCTCACAAAAAACGATTAACATGCCAGTAAACGTTTTTGAACATACATTTTAAAAGTTATGAAGTGTTATTAATAAGCCTGCTACCAGTCGCTTCTACTGCACGTTAAGGCTCATACATTACTTTAGTATTAACAGTATTTTCTGAGTCAAATTTCCATTCCCTAGAAAAATACTTCAGTGTACACACACTCATCAGCCTAATACCAGTCGCTACCACTGCATTTAAGGCTGAACTTAGCATTACATTGGTATCAGCAGTAATTTCTCAGTCAATTCCATTGCTTAGAAAAATAATTTACTGCACATACCTCGTTTGGCAGGGGGGCCCTGCATGCTATGCCCCTTTATCTGAAGTTACCTCACTCCTCAGAATGTGCGAGAACAGCCAGTGGATCTTAGTTACGTCTGGCTAAGATCATAGAAAAAGGCAGGCAGATTCTTCTTCTAATGCTGCCTGAGAACAAACAGCACACTCCGGTGCCAGTTTAAAATAACAAACTTTTGATTGAAGGAATATAAACTAAGACTTTAAAAACACCACAGACCTCTCACAACGACCTATCTTTAGTTAGGTTGCAAGAGAATGACTGGATATGACATGTGAGGGGGAGGAGGCTATATAGCGGCTCTGCTTGGGTGTTGTGATCCTCTTGCAACTTCCTGTTGGGGAAGAGATATAATCCATAAGTAATGGATGACCCGTGACTGACTACACTTAACAAGAGAAATACCAACACTTGTTGTGCGGTATGTTATAATCACCTGGTCATATCCCCTAGTTTATGGTTTATATTACTCAGATAACCTACTTTCTATTTTACTACTATATCTTAGCATTACTAGTTATATAGGTTTCATTTATCACTCTATATATAGGCTACCATGAAACTATATAAATCATTTCAGGACTGTACTCATCATCTTATGGTCAACCGATGGTAGTGACTGAGACTTTTAGCTATAGCCTATTCCCCCCCCCCTAATTTCAGATTCTGACAAAGCCCATATTCCCTATGTCCCGAAAGGGACTTTAGCCTTTTGTAAACCAATACTCCCAGCAAGACATGTCTGTTGTCATTTCTGACCTTTATGTAGTATATAATTACTTATAGGTTAGTCTAATTGCATTAGAGGTCTGTTACTTTCATCCTGTGTCTCCCAACCGTGGTCCTCAAGTACCCCCAACAGGCCTGGTTTTCATTATAGCTGAACCAGTGCACATGTTGAAGTAATCAGCTGATTCAGTAACTACCTGCTGTCATCCATCAGCTGATTATTTCACCTGTGCTCTAGTTCAGATATAATGAAAACCAAGACTGTTTGGGGTACTTGAGGACCGCGGTTGGGAAGGGACAATCTGAAGCCTATATAAATTCTTGGTTATTAAAGTTTTTAACTTATTTGAATTAAGGTTATAAGCATCATACAATATTTCTCAAGCGAGAAGGATGAATGTTATTAGGTATTCATAGCTTCCATTTTAGTCCTACTATGGCGTACTAGCTTACTATACCTATGCGCCCGATAGACCTATCTAGAGCAAATGTGGCTCTAGTATATACTGTACTGTTATACAAGTCTTAGTCACCAAGCTATTAAGAACCAGTTGCCGCGTTTCCAGCGGCCGAGGAGACGGGGCAAATCTAGCCTAAGCTATAGACTGACTTATAAATCAGAAACCTACTACTAGTTAAATTGCCAAATACTACTGAAAAGTATTAGGACAAAGCCTACTGAAATAAACAGCTCTACTGAACTAGTTATACCTTATTTATATTGATATTGATTGTACTACAGTCTCACGTTTGGGCTTTTACACGGAAGGTGTCCATGGTTGGCTTAGTCCAGTTTAGCTGCTATTTTCTAATTCTCACTAGACAGAGCTACAGATTTGCTCCCTAGTTGAGAGTTTGCACACATCTCACAATGTAATTTTATAGCCGCCTGATGTACTACACAGTTTGGGTTGAAATAAAAAGCTGAGCCTTTGGAATAACTCATTGTGTCAATATAGGATGGTTCTCACATAAGCTCACTTTACTATTCTGTTGACATTTACTCTTATTTATACAATCATACTATTATATTATTACCTATTATATAACACATAATTAGCTATATTACAGTTAGTGGGGGTCCTAATAGACTCCATACTGGCATCTATGTGTTTCTACCAAACCCATTTTCTTACCGCCAACTCCCCCCCTCCCCTAGAGTTGTACAGTCCCTGACACTATTACAATTATATTATTATTATACGCTTCCTTCATCTCAAACTTACCCCTTTTTTGAGACCATAGAGTGGTCTCCTTATATTGGTTTACCTTCTATGTCTTGTTCTCTTTATTTACACCTTAGGTGGGCCCAAAAGTGGTCTTCTAGACCTAATAGAAGGTATATAGTTTGACAGGCATATATTTTTCTTTAATATTACCTATTCTATTAATTAGCATATATGTTGTACCACATATCTACAATGTTATTTCATGATGACATATGTTAATTGTATGCCTTTGATTGAACCTCAATAAAAATATATTGAAAAAACAAACAAACAAAAAAACATTGCACAAACAAGTTATAAGGTCTCAAACATATAAGGTCTCAGGTGTTAGATCAGTATGTGTGTACAGATGTATTAAGAGACATATAAAAACAAATACATATGTACACACATATAGACATAAACCGAGAAGGTGCATTGGAGCCCTTTGCACATATTTATGCAATATTCATATTTAAGTAAATAGTGTATATGTGTATAAATAGGTTATAAAATAAATATTGCGCAAATTTTTTTTATCACATATATATATTATCATAATCAGGTATTTTGAAGCACTAACAGGTTCCGCAAGCGCTATATATATGTAGAAAATGTGCATTTATGAATAAATAAGAAACATATTCTGCTATGTGAAGAAACATTGGAATGTGAAAAGGAAATTTATGCTTACCTTGATAAAATGATTTCTTCTACGCTCGACGAGTCCATGGATTTCATCCTTACTTGTGGATATTATTCTTCTGCTAACAGGAAGTGGCAAAGAGCACCACAGCAGGAGCTGTATATATAGCTCCTCCCTTCCCTCCACCCCCAGTCATTCGACCAAGAGGTTTTAGGAAGAGAAAGGAAAAGCTAAAAGGTGCAGAGGTGACTGAAGTTGTAAATAAAAAAATATAATCTGTCCCTTAAATTGACAGGGAGGAGCCGTGGACTCGTCGTATCGTAGAAGAAATCAATTTATCATCCTTACTTGTGGGATACAATACCAAAGCTACAGGACACGGATGAAAGGGAGGGACAAGACAGACACCTAAACGGAGGCACCACTGCTTGAAGAATTTTTCTCCAAAAACAGCCTCAGAAGAAGCGAAAAGTATCAAATTTGGAAAAAAGTATGAAGGGACGACCAAGTCGCAGCCTTACAAATCTGTTCAACAGAAGCATCGTTTTTAAAGGCCCTTGGGAAGCCACAGCCCTAGTAGAATGAGCCTATTTCTTTCAGGAGGCTGCTGTCCAGCAGTCTCATATGCCAGGAGGATGATACTCCTCAGCCAAAAAGAAAGAGAGGTAGCCGTAGCTTTCTGACCCCTACGCTTTCCAGAATAAACAATGAATAATGAAGATGATTGACGGAAATCCTTAGTCGTCTGCAAGTAAAACTTCAAGGAACGACCACGTCCAAGTGATGTAACAGACGCTCCTTCTTAGAAGGATTAGGACACAAGGAAGGAACAACAATTTCCTGATTAATATTCTTATTTGAAACAACCTTAGGAAGAAATCCAGGTTTGGTACATAGAACTACCTTATCAGAATGAAATATAAGATAAGGCGAATCACATTGCAACGCTGAAAGCTCAGAAACCTCTTTGAGCAAAAGAAATAGCAACTAAAAACAGAACTTTCACAGATAACAATTTAATATCTATGGAATGCATGGGTGTCAAACGGAACCCCTTGAAGAACTCGAAGAACTAAATTCAAACTCCAGGAGGGAGTAATTGGTCTAAATACAGGCGTAATTCTAGTTAGAGCCTGACAAAAAGACTGAACATCTGCACGTCTGCCAAATGTTTGTGAAGCAAAATAGACAAAGCAGAAATTTGTCCCTTTAAGGAAATTGCTGATAACCCTTTCCTCCAATCCTTCTTGGAGAAAAGACAGAATCCTGGGAATTCTAACTTTACTCCATGAGTAACCCTTGGATTCATACCAATAAAGATATTTATTTCCATATATTATGATAGAATTTTTTTAGGTGACAGGCTTTCGATCTGTATCAAAGTATCGATGACCGAATCAGAGAATCCTCGCTTAGATTAAAATCAATCGTTCAATCTCCAAGCAGTTCAGCTGCAGAGAATGTAGATTTGGATGCAGGAAAGGACCATTGAAGTGAGCAGGTCCTGTCCTCAAAGGAAGTTTTCCACGGGTGGCAGAGAGGGACATGTCCACTAGATCCGCATACCAAGTCCTGCGTGGCCACGCAGGCGCTATCAGGATTACTGAAGCTCTCTCCTGCTTGATCCGAACAATCACACGTGGAAGAAGAGGAAACGGTAGAAACACATAAGCTAGGCTGAACGACCAAGGTACTGCCAAGGCATCTATCAGTTCGGCCTGAGGATCCCTCGACCTGATCTGTAACGTGGAAGCTTGGCATTCTGACGAGATGCCATCAGGTCCAATTCCGGTCTGCCCCATTGTCAATGAGGCAAACACCTCCGGATGGAGTTCCCACTCCCCCGGATGAAAAGTCTGACGACTTAGAAAATCCGCTTCCCAGTTTTCTACTCCTGGGATGTAGATCGCAAGAGTGGGCCTCCGCCCATCGGATTATCTTTGATACTTCAATCATCACTAAGGAACTCCTTGTTCCCCCCTGATGATTGATATATGCCACCGTCGTGATATTGTCCGACTGGAATCTGATGAATTTGGCCGAAGCCAACTGAGGCCACACCTGAAGAGCGCATTGAATATTGCTCTCAGTTCCAGAATGTTGATTGGAAGTAGAGACTCCACCTGAGTCCAACACCCTGAGCCTTCAGGGAATTCCAGACTGCACCCCAGCCCAGTAGGCTGGCGTCCGTTGTCACTTATCATCCACGAGGGTCTGTGGAAACAAGTCCCCCTGGGACAGATGATCCGGCGACAACCACCAAAGAAGAGAGTCTCTGGTCTCTTGATCCAGATTTATCTGAGCAGATAAAATTTGCATAGTCCCCATGTCCACTGTCCAGGCATGCACAGCTGCAGTGGGTCTGAGATGAAAGCGAGCAAGACTGAATGATGTCCATTGCCGCTACCATTAATCCAATGACCTCCATACACTGAGCCACTGATGGCCGAGGAATGGACTGAAGTGCTCGCAAGTATTTAGGATCTTTGATTTTCTGACCTTTCTCAGAAATATTTTCATGTCTACCGAGTCTATCAGAGTTCCCAAGAAGGGAACCCTTGTTTGTGGAACTAGTGAACTTTTTTCTATGTTACCTTCCAGCCGTGAGTTCTCAGAAAAGACAACACTGTGTCCGTGTGAATTTTGTCAGTTGATAAGTTGAACGCCTGGATCAGAATATCGTCCAGATAAGGCGCCACTTGCTATGCCCCACGGTCTGAGAACCGCCAGAAGGGACCCTAGAACCTTTGTGAAGATCCTGAGTGCTGTGGCCAACCCGAAAGGAAGAGCCACGAACTGATAATTTTTGGCCCAGAAAGGCAAAACCTTAGGAACGGATTATGATCCTTGTGAATAGGAATATGAAGGTATGCATCCTTCAATCCACGGTAGTCATATATTGACCTTCCTGGATCATAGGTAATATTGTTTTCGTATAGTCTCCAACTTGAATGATGGAACTCTGAGAAACTTGTTTTAGACACTTGAGATCTAAAATGGGGTCTGAAAGTTCCCTCTTTTTTTGGGAACCATGAAAAGATTTGAGTAAAACCCCTGCCCCTGTTCCAGTTTTGGAATGGGGCAAATTACTCCCATGGTAGAGAGATCTTTTACACAGCGTAAGAACGCCTCTCTTTTTATCTGGTCTACAGATAATCGTGAAAGATGAAACCTCCCTCTTGGGAGAAAATCCTTGAATTCCAGTTGATACTCGTGGGTCAGAATTTCCAGTGCCCAGGGATCCTGAACATCTCTTGCCCAAGCCTGAGCAAAGAAAGAAAGTCTGCCCCCTACTAGATCCGGTCCCGGATCGGGGGCCGCCCCTTCATGCTGTCTTTGTAGCAGCAGCGGGCTTCTTGCATTGTTTACCTTTATTCCAAGCCTGGTTAGGTCTCCAGACTGACTTGGATTGAGCAAAATTCCCTTCCTGTTTTGTGGAGGAAGAGGAAGCAGAGGGTCCTCCTTTAAAGTTTCGAAAGGAACGAAAATTATTTTGTTTACCCCTCATCTTAACAGACTTATCCTGAGGTAGGGTATGGCCTTTACCTCCAGTAATGTCAGAAATTATTTCCTTCAATTCAGGTCCGAATAAGGTCTTACCCTTAAAAGCTTAGATTTTGATGACACATCCGCAGACCAAGATTTGAGCCATAACGCTCTACACGCTAAAATGGCAAAACCTGCATTTTTCACCGCTAATTTAGCAATTTGAAAAGCGGCATCAGTAATAAAAGAATTAGCTAGCTTGAGAGCCTTAATTCTATCCAAAATGTCATCTAATGGAGTCTCAACCTTCAGAGACTCTTCTAGAGCATCAAACCAAAAAGCTGCAGCAGTAGTAACTGGAACAATGCAAGCCATAGGTTGTAAAAGAAAACCCTGATGAATGAATAATTTCTTTAGAAGACCCTCTAACTTTTTATCCATAGGGTCTTTGAAAGCACAAATGTCCTCAATAGGTATAGTTGTACGCTTAGCCAGGGTAGATATAGCTCCCTCCACCTTAAGGACCGTTTGCCAAGAGTCCCGAATGGTGTCTGATATGGGAAACATTTTCTTAAAATTAGGAGGGGGAGAGAACGGAATACCTGGTCTATCCCATTCCTTTTTTACAATTTCCGAAATTCTTTTAGGAACCGGAAAAACATCAGTGTAAGTAGGAACCTCTAGATATTTGTCCATCTTACACAATTTCTCTGGTGGTATCACAATAGGGTCACATTCATCCAGAGTCGCTAAAACCTCCTGAAGTAACAGGCGGAGGTGTTCCAGCTTAAATTTAAAGGACATGACGTCCGAATCTGTCTGAGGTAACACATTCCCTG
Source organism: Bombina bombina (assembly GCF_027579735.1). Taxonomy (NCBI): domain Eukaryota; kingdom Metazoa; phylum Chordata; class Amphibia; order Anura; family Bombinatoridae; genus Bombina; species Bombina bombina. The sequence continues at coordinate 1,000,898,110 of NC_069502.1, read as the reverse complement.
AGTCTGAAAGTTCTCCCTCAGACAGCAATTCCCTCACCCCCAACTCAGAGCACTGTGAGGGTACATCGGAAATAGCCAATAAAGCATCAGAGGATTCAGTATTCACATTAAATACCTGACCTACTGCGTTTACCCTGTAACACTGGTAATTTAGATAATACCTCTGTAAGGGGTAGTTGCATAACCTGCAGCCATATCCTGCAGAGTAAAAGAATTAGACGCACTAGAGGTACTTGGCGTCGCTTGTGTGGGCGTTAAAGGTTGTGACACTTGGGGGAGAATTGGATGGCATATCCTGGGTTTCTCTTCAAATTGAGAATCCTCCTTAGGCACAGTCTTCTTGACCAAAAATATGCTTTTTACAATGTAAGGAGAGGCCCTTTCAGTACAAGAGGTACACAATGTAAGAGGGGGTTCCACAATGGCTTCTAAACACATAGAACAATGAGATTCCTCAATGTCAGACATGTTGAACAGACTAGTAATAACCACAATAGTCGTTAAACATTTTTATTTATTGCTTTAAACTATTTTTGAGAAACGTGTACTCTGCGCCTTTAAACAAATAAAAAAGGGCACAAATTTTCCAAAACTGCTTTAAAATATGTTAATTTACTCTTTAAAATGAACTAATTAATGGCTCCAAAAATTATTGCGCCCCAAGAGTAAGGGGAGAATTAACCTCTAAAATTTATATTATAGACACAAATAAGATGTTAAAGTTACAAAAATACCCTCGTGCAACCTTGCCACAGGCTCTGCTGTGGGCGCCTATCTGCCCAAAGGGTACTTCAAAATGACTCGACAACGATCCGGATAAGAGAACCCCTGCTTAGGGCTCAACCGAGGTAATGCCTGCTGCTTCTCAGCCAGTAGAGGGTGCGCGTCTGAGCGCGCGAAAATAAGCCCCCGTCCATCATGTCCGATGATCGTGAATGCCTGAACAACTGCATGGTGAAGCGGTTTTAAAGTATAAGCCATGTGGAAATCTTTAACCCCCAAGTATACTTCCAATACGGTCAAACTGTTTCAATTAAACAAAAAAACGTTAAGCATATTCCTCGGCCTCTCCCAGTGTCTCTTTATAAATGTAGTGAAGCCCATTATAATGCTTGGCCCAATATGTCAAATGAAATAAATAAAGCACAGGTTTCTCAGTAACACCGCCCCTTTGTTTACAGGGTCTACTGCTTACCCCCTTCCCTTGCAGGGAATAAAGGTCAGCCAGTTCTGATATACCAAGTCTCCTCAGAAATAAAGGGCTGCACATACCTCAATGCTGATTGTAGCATGAAATTGGTTCTCCACACTGAAGATGTCCTCCTTGTATTACCTTCAGAAGCTCTGTGGGAACCAACGTGGATCTAGTTACATCTGCTAAAATCATTAACCTCAGGGCAGAAATCTTCTTCCATATCCCCCTGAGGAAAATAGTACTCACCGGTACCATTTAAAATAAAAAAACTTCTTGATTGAAGAAAATAAAACTAACACACCTCACTTTACCCTCTTCCTAGTACAAACACAGGCAAAGAGAATGACTGGAGGTGGAGGGAAGGGGAGGAGCTATATATATACACAACTCTGCTGGGGTGCTCTTTGCCACTTCCTGTTAGCAGGAGGATAATATCCCACAAGTAAGGATGAAATCCGTGGACTCGTCGTATCTTGTAGAAGAAATATTAATATTTTCATGTTTGCTTAGCGCACTTAAGAAAAATGTAATCGGGTTTGCGTGCGAGTAGGGTGTTGGCTTCCCCCCCTCATTTTTCATGCTCCATTGAAGTCTATGGGGAAATACATCAAGACGGTTGTGCTTTTCGAACGTCTGCTTTTTGTGCTCGTCGGGTTAGCGTGCAGGCCAAAAACTTTTTCATATTTTCATGTCGGGTTAGCGCAGTTTTGAAAATAGGATTGAGTTTGCGTGCAAGTAGGATGTTAAGTTTTTCCGTCCATTTTTTTGCTCCATTAATTTCTAGGGGGGGGGGGGGAGGATACGTGACTGTGCATGCGATTTGTAAGTAAGGCAATTTATGTGTGGTGTCGCACACAAAAGGCTTACTGCATGCGATTTCTAAGTTAGGCAATTTATGTGCCGTGTCGCACACAAAAAGCATACTCCTAGCACACTTAAGGCTTGAGCGGGAGCGTTATATAACGCTCCACTTGTAATCTGGCCCATAGTATTTAGACTAAATCAGAGTTTGCACAGGGGATTCATTTGTAATGAACATTTTCTTATTGCAAAGGAGTTTCCTTTGTTAGCTCCAGAGCACAAAGGCACTATTGGATCACAACTTAACAGGACCAGTGACCCAATGATAAGAGGCATATGTGCGTAGCAGCCAATCGCCATGGATTGCACAGTTATGTGCAAGAAATATTAGTGCATTTTCTTATTTTGCACTTTTATGTCCATTTAAGGTTATAAAATATACTGAGCAAAGAAATAGACATTCAAGAATCACATAATTCACAATATATTCAAAATTGATTTGGCTTTTGAAATAATGACCAGAAACATGTCATGGTTTGTCCTTTTATTCTTCACAAGTAAGGACAGTATTGCACTTGAAATATTTATTCACATTAAACATACTTTGTAATTGCTAAATATTTTATATATTGCTTTCAAATAACTAGGGCATTTTTTTTTTGTTAAATAAAGAATATATAGCACAGATACAAACTACAACACTTGAAGGTACAGTGAAAATCTGAATTACAGAGTACAAATTATCTGGGTACCAGCCATCTATTTAAGAATAATTAACATGTACTGTACATAATCCATAAAACGTGCTGAGGGTCAGTGATCCAGGATCCGTAGGTTTCCAGACACAATTTTGTTTTCTAATACTGCTCCAGGAGGGATGTCTATTCTGTCACCGTGATTTGCAATTATGATGACTGTCCCCTAAAAAAAAAAAAGAATGGAAAAAAAAAAAGGTCAAAATTTGGGGAAACAAATATATTTAAAGGGACATTAAACTCCTGTGTACAACTACAGTATTGTGGTTACTATTCCACATGCTATTGATTTCCTCCTATACTTGCAAGGTAAAAGAGAGCTGTTAAAAGTGTATTACAGTGTTTTCAAACATGGATGTTCTTCTGCTCAACAAAAAATGCCTGTGGTACATGTCACTGCCCTCCAATAGAAAGGTTAGAGTTGTGCTTATCAGCTCACGAGCCTACATAGATATGATTTTCAATAAAGGATACTAAGAGAAAAAGTTTTAGATAATAGAAGTAAATTGGAATGTTGTTTAAAATGTCTGAATCGTAAAGGTTTCATTTTGACTTTATAGTGCTTTAAGCTTGGGCATTTGGTTCTTGTCTGTTTCTATGTAATTATGTGCATAATGTGTCATAAGCAAAAAGTAAATTTATGCTTACCTGATAAATTAATTTCTTCTATCGTACGAGTAGTCCACGGATTCATCCTTTACTTGTGGGATATTATCTTCCTGCTAACAGGAAGTGGCAAAGAGCACCACAGCAGAGCTGTCTATATAGCTCCTCCCTTAGCTCCACCCCCAGTCATTCGACCGAAGGTACAAGAAGAAAAAGGAGAAACTACAAGGTGCAGAGGTGACTGAAGTTTAACATAAAAAAATATGTCTTAAAATGACAGGGCGGGCCGTGGACTTGTCGTACCATAGAAGAAATTAATTTATCAGGTATCTTCTATAAGGTACGACGAGTCCACGGATTCATCCTTTACTTGTGGGATACAATACCAAAGCTACAGGACACAGATAAACGGGAGGGACAAGACAGATGGTTAAACAGAAGGCACCACTGCTTGAAGAACTTTTCTCCCAAAAATAGCCTCCGAAGAAGCAAAAGTATCAAATTTGTAAAATTTGGAAAAGGTATGAAGTGAAGACCAAGTCGCAGCCTTACAAATCTGTTCAACAGAAGCATCATTTTTAAAAGCCCATGTGGAAGCCACCGCTCTAGTAGAGTGAGCTGTAATCCTTTCAGGAGGCTGCTGTCCAGCAGTCTCGTATGCCAAACAGATGATGCTTTTCAGCCAAAAAGAAAAAGGTAGCTGTAGCTTTTTGACCTCTACGTTTTCCAGAATAGACAACAAACAAAGAAGATGTTTGACAGAAATCTTTGGTTGCTTGCAAGTAAAACTTCAAAGCATGAAACACGTCCAAGTTGTGCAACAGACGCTCCTTCTTAGAGGAAGGATTAGGAAACAGAGCAGGAACAACAATTTCCTGATTGATATTCCTATTAGTAACAACCTTAGGAAGGAACACAGGTTTGGTACGCAAAACCACCTTATCAGCATGGAAAACAAGATAAGGTGAGTCGCATTGCAATGCAGATAGTTCAGAAACTCTTCGAGCCGACTAAAAACAGAACTTTCCAAGATAGAAGCTTAACATCTATGGAATGCATAGGTTCAAACGGAACCCCTTGAAGAACTTTAAGAACTAAATTCAAACTCCATGGCGGAGCAATAGGTTTAAACACAGGCTTGATTCTAACTAAAGCCTGACAGAACGACTGAACGTCTGGAACATCTGCCAGACGCTTGTGCAATAAAATTGATAAAGCAGATATCTGTCTCTTTAAGGAACTAGCTGATAGCCCCTTCTCCAATCCTTCTTGGAGAAAGGACAAAATCCTAGGAATCCTGATCTTACTCCATGAGTAGCCTTTGGATTCGCACCAATAAAGATATTTACGCCATATCTTATGATAAATTTTCCTAGTGACAGGCTTTCGAGCCTGAATCAAGGTATCTATGACCGACTCAGAGAAACCCTGCTTGGATAAAATCAAGCGTTCAATCTCCAAGCAGTCAGCCGCAGAGAAAATAGATTTGGATGCTGGAACGGTCCTTGAATCAGAAGGTCCTGTCTCAGTGGCAGAGTCCATGGTGGAAGAGATGACATGTCCACCAGGTCTGCATACCAAGTCCTGCGTGGCCATGCAGGTGCTATCAAAATCACCAAAGCTCTCTCTTGTTTGATTCTGGCAATCAAACGAGGAAGGAGAGGAAATGGTGGAAACACATAAGCCAGGTTGAACGACCAGGGTACTGCTAGAGCATCCATCAGTACTGCCTGAGAATCCCTTGACCTGGACCCGTAACAAGGAAGTTTGGCGTCCTGACGAGATGCCATCAGATCCAATTCTGGTGTGCCCCATTGCTGAATCAATTGTGCAAACACCTCCGGATGGAGTTCCCACTCCCCCGGATGAAAAGTCTGATGACTTAGAAAATCCGCTTCCCAGTTCTCCACTCCTGGGATATAGATTGCTGATAGATGGCAAGAGTGAGTCTCTGCCCATCTAATTATTTTGGTAACCTCTATCATCGCTAGAGAACTCTTTGTTCCCCCCGATGATTGATTTATGCTACAGTCGTGATATTGTCAGACTGGAATCTTATGAATCTGGCCAAAGCCAGCTGAGGCCACGCCTGAAACGCATTGAATATCACTCTCAGTTCTAGAATATTTATCGGGAGGAGAGCCTCCTCCTGAGTCCACAAACCCTGTGCTTTCAGGGAATTCCAGACTGCACCCCAGCCCAATAGACTGGCGTCCGTCGTCACTATGACCCACGCTGGCCTGCGGAAACACATTCCCTGGGACAGATGATCCTGTGACAACCACCAAACAAGAGAGTCTCTGGTCTCTTGATCCAGATTTATCTGAGGAGATAAATCTGCATAATCCCCATTCCACTGTTTGAGCATGCATAGTTGCAGTGGTCTGAGATGCAAGCGAGCAAGCGGAACTATGTCCATTGCCGCTACCATTAGTCCGATTATCTCCATACACTGAGCCACTGACGGCCGAGAAATGGAATGAAGAGCTCGGCAGGTGGTTAAAATCTTTGATTTCCTGACCTCCGTCAGAAAAATTCTCATGTCCACCGAATCTATTAGAGTTCCAAGGAATGGAACTCTTGTGAGAGGGATAAGTGAACTCTTTTTTATGTTCACCTTCCACCTGTGAGATCTTAGAAAAGCCAACACGATGTCTGTGTGAGACTTGGCTAGTTGGTAAGTCGACGCCTGAATTAAGATATCGTCCAGATAAGGCGCCACTGCTATGCCCCGCGGCTTTAGAACCACCAGAAGGGACCCTAGCACCTTTGTGATAAATCTGGGAGCTGTGGCCAACCCGAAGGGAAGAGCCACAAACTGGTAATGATTGTCCAGAAAGGTGAACCTGAGGAACTGGTGATGATCTTTGTGGATAGGGATGTGTAGATACGCATCCTTTAAGTCCACGGTGGTCATATATTGACCCTCCTGGATCATTGGTAAAATAGTCTGAATGGTCTCCATCTTGAAGGATGGGACTCTGAGGAATTTGTTTAGGATCTTGAGATCTAAAATTGGTCTGAAAGTTCCCTCTTTATTGGGAACCACAAACAGATTGGAGTAGAACCCCTGCCCCTGTTCTGTTTTCGGAACTGGGCAGATCACTCCCATGGTATATAGGTCTTCTACACAGCATAAGAACGCCTCTCTTTTTGTCTGGTTTACAGACAATTGAGAAAGATGGAATCTCCCCCTTGGAGGAGAATCTTTGAAATCTAGAAGATACCCCTGGGTTACGATTTCTAAAGCCCAGGAGTCCTGAACGTCTCTTGCCCAAGCCTGAGTAAAGAGAGAAAGTCTGCCCCCTACTAGATCCGGTCCCGGATCGGGGGCTACCCCTTCATGCTGTCTTGGTGGCAGCAGCGGGCTTCTAAGCCTGTTTACCCTTGTTCCAAGTCTATTCCCCTATTGCTTTGCAGTTGAAGTTTGAAGTTTCGAAAGGAACGAAAATTATTTTGTTTGGTCCTCATCTTATTTGTCTTATCCTGAGGAAGGGCATGGTCTTTCCCTCCAGTGATGACTGAAATGATCTCTTTCAGTTCAAGTCCGAATAGGGTCTTACCCTTGAAAGGGATGGCTAAAAGCTTAGATTTTGATGACACATCAGCAGACCGCTAAAATGGCAAAACCTGAATTCTTTGCCGCTAATTTAGCCAGTTGAAAAGCGGCATCTGTAATGAAAGAATTATCTAGCTTGAGAGCCCTAATTCTATCCAGAATATCATCTAATGGGGTCTCAACCTGAAGAGACTCCTCCAGAGCCTCAAACCAAAAAGCAGCTGCAGTAGTTACAGGAACAATGCACGCTATAGGTTGAAGAAGAAAACCCTGATGAACATATATTTTCTTTAGGAGACCCTCTAATTTTGTTATCCATAACAAAAGCACAACTGTCCTCAATAGGTATAGTTGTACGCTTAGCCAGGGTAGAAATAGCTCCCTCCACCTTAGGGACCGTCTGCCACGAGTCCTGCATGGTGTCTGATATGGGAAACATTTTCTTAAAAGTAGGAGGGGGAGCGAACGGAATACCTGGTCTATCCCACTCCTTAGTAACAATGTCCGAAATCCTCTTAGGGACCGGAAAAACATCAGTGTAGGCAGGAACCTCTAGAAATCTGTCCATTTTACACAATTTCTCTGGAACTTCAATAGGGTCACAATCATCCAGAGTCACTAAAACCTCTCTGAGCAATAAGCGGAGGTGTTCTAGTTTAAATTTAAAAGCCGTCATATCTGAGTCTGTCATCTTTCCTGAATCAGAAATCTCTCCCTCAGACAGCAAATCCCTCACCCCCAACTCAGAACATAGGTGAGGGTACATCGGATATGGCTAATAAAGCGTCAGAGGGCTCAGCATTTTTCTCACACCAGACCTACTGCGCTTCCCCTGCAACCCAGGGCAGCTTAGATAAAACCTCAGTGAGAGTAGTATTCATAACTGCGGCCATATCTTGCAGGTGAAAGAATTAGACGTACTAAAGTACTTGGGCGTCGCTTGTGCGGGGAGTTAATGGTTGTGACAATTGGGGAGATTAGATGGGCATAACCTGATTCCCTTCTGACTGAGAATCATCCTGCAACATACTTTTAGTAGCTAAAATATGCTCTTTGCAATTTATTGACCTTTCAGTGCATGAGGGACACATTCTAAGTGGGGGTTGCACAATGGCTTCTAAACATATTGAACAATGACTTTCCTCAATGTCAGACATGTTGAACAGGCTAGTAATGACTACAAACAAGCATGAAAAAAATAATCTTAAAAAACGGTACTGCGCATTTAAGAGAAAAAAAGCATACACGTTCTGCAAAACTGCTTTAAAATGCACCAAATTTTTAATTTTTTTATAGCAAACTCAATGTGTAGTTAAGTTTGCCCCACAAGGAAATTTTACATTTAACCCTTTAATGTGCAAACCGGATTGAAATAAGGCCTAAATCCGGAAAAAAAACACCCCCAGCACCTTGCCACAGCCCTGCTGTAGCCCTACCTGCCCTCAGGGATGGTAAATATGGGGTTAAAGCTTCGATTTGGCCCAAAACATCTACAATGGCCCTCAGGAGTTGGAGCTTGCTGAGAGAAAACAACTGCGCATCTGAGGCGTGAAAATAGGCCACGCCCATCTCACTCGATGTCTCTACAGCCTCAAAGAACCGCACCAGAGCGGTTTTAAAACTAGCCATGTGGGTTCTGAGACCCAAAAATAAGCCAAGTGTACCCTCAATAAAGTTTGCCCAAAAAACGTTATTGCCCACAAAACATTAACAGCACTCCCAGTTCATAAAAACGTTTGCCCACAAACATTCAAAACACAGTGTCAACCATTTTTTAATTAGCCCCTTATGCAAGCTTTGTAATGCCTTTCTATAGCTCTAAGGATTACTGCTTACCCTTCCCCTCATGGGGATACTGTCAGCCTTTCTGAAATACACAGTCTCTCCAGAAAAAATGACTGAACATACTTCACTGCTATAAAGCATGAAAACGTTCCTCACACTGAAGTTTCTTGTACCCCTCAGCCTCTGTGGGAACAGCACTGGATCTTAGTGACAAATGCTAAGATCATCATCCTCCAGGCAGAAATCTTCATCCATCTGCTGCCTGAGAGTAAATAGTACACACCGGTACCATTTAAAACAAAAAACTCTTGCTTGATGAAAATAAAAACTAATATTTTATCACCTCTTTCACTTTACCCTTCCTAGTACTTAGAGTAGGCAAAGAGAATGACTGGGGGGTGGAGCTAAGGGAGGAGCTATATAGACAGCTCTGCTGTGGTGCTCTTTGCCACTTCCTGTTAGCAGGAGAATAATATCCCACAAGTAAAGGATGAATCCGTGGACTCGTCGTACCTTATAGAAGAAATATATATTTTGTGTATAATGCCCCATTAACCCCTTCACCACTAAAGCTTTTTTCACACCCCAGTTGCTAAGCTGATTTTCGAGCTTCTTTTGCTGCTTACATATTTCGGCGAGTGACACACACAAATGATATATCTCTTTTTTTCAACAGGACTAGCAGATTCAGAATATACAATTCTTATATTTATATTTAATTGCAGGTGAGAAGGCTGCAACAAAAGTGTTAAACACTTAATTTTTGTTATGATTTTAGTAAATAACATTGAGTATAGCCAAGTGACCACTGTTGCTTCGGTCATCACCTTACTAAACGGTTATCAGTGGTATTTAAAGTTGCATGAGGGGTCCATAGGGCTTTAGGGAGTTGTGATAAAAATTAGAGGGTCCCCTTGTGCCATAGTAGAAATAAAAGCTTTTTTTGTCCACTATAAAATAAAGTTTATTGCGGCTCTGTAAACATATTTGATGTTTTATTATATGTCCCTAAAGCTACAATTACCTTTTGTTGTTACTTTTTTAAACCTTTTAATTTATTTATGGAAGGAAACTTTACTTTTCAAGACTCCTTAAGCAGGCAATATTCTTACAAATATAAATACAGGAATATCTGTGATATTGAATACAGATCTCCTATAGGAGGCGCTAAATAAACAATGATAGATATTGCTGAAATAAGTGTGCAACTCGTTACACAATATACATAATGTTAGTGTGGCATTTCCCTTGTTAGTAACCTAAGGGCTGTTTAGCCTTTCTCCCCCCTTCACTCCAGTTCCTTCTTGCTGAAAGTGACCCAGGCAAGGGTTACTGTTGGGACAACTAGAACCACAGGACATCACGACGGGGATTCCCTTGTACAGCCAGCTGGTTTGCTGTGAGAATACCAGCCTGCTCCTATAGGCACAATCGAGTGCCTTCACGTTTGTGAGTATCCTGCAGCTTGTTTTACTCTGATATTGTTGGTCCTTAATGATCTACACATGTGGCGCCTCTGTTTCTGTTCTCATTACAGCTATCCAATATTCTTACAAATGCGAAGTCTAGATCATCTGATATTGGAGCTGAGATCGAGGGGTTTGAATCACTTCCCCCCCCCCCCCCCGCTCTCTTTAGTTACAGTGGCACCTTCCTCTGTGACGTCAACACATTTGTTGTAACGTCACAAGCACTCCCAATATTAGCTTGAAAATGCCGCCTATTAGGCCACCAACGATCCCTGGCCTGTAATACGAGGAATTGCCAAAAACTTTTGATTGTCGAGCTCCCATGCATGATGAGAATGCCTCGTCATGTGCATCAAACCCGTTAAAAGGATACGAAAAGCAACATTTTTCTTTCATGATTCAATAGAGCATGCGATTTTAAACAACTTTCTAATTTACATGTATTATCAATTTATCTTCATTCTCTTGGTATCTGTGTTGACAAGTAGGGACGTTTGCTTTTCCGGAGCACTATATGGCAGCGGTTTTGCAAGAATGTTATCCATTTGCAAGAGCCCTATTTCCTGCCATGTAGTGCTCCAGATGCCTACCTAGGTATCTCTTAAACACAGAGCATCATGGGGATTAAGCGCATTTGATAATAGAAGTAAATTGGAAACTTTTTTAAAAGGGTATGCTCTGTCTGAATAACAAAATAATTATTTGCGTTTCATATCCCTTTAATAAGAATGAGCTCTTGTGGGCATACGCTATATAAACTAGATTGTTTTACAGTGTGATAAGAGTAATGAATATGTTGAAGGAAGAGCTAAAGCCGATAGTCTGTATTCTCACATATTCTTTAGGGTTCCAACCTATTATGTAAAACAACAGTGACGTGAAAAAACAATTTATGTAAGAACTTACCTGATAAATTAATTTCTTTCATATTGGCAAGAGTCCATGAGCTAGTGACGTATGGGATATACATTCCTACCAGGAAGTGCAAAGTTTTCCAAGCCTTAAAATGCCTATAAATACACCCCTCACCACACCCACAATTCAGTTAAACGAATAGCCAAGAAGTGGGGTGATAAGAAGGAGCGAAAGCATCAAAAATAAGGAATTGGAATAATTGTGCTTTATACAAAAAAATCATAACCACCACAAAAAAAGGGTGGGCCTCATGGACTCTTGCTAATATGAAAGAAATGAATTTATCAGGTAAGTTCTTACATAAATTATGTTTTCTTTCATGTAATTAGCAAGAGTCCATGAGCTAGTGACGTATGGGATAGCAGACACCCAAGATGTGGAACTTCCACGCAAGAGTCACTAGAGAGGGAGGGATAAAATAAAGACAGCCAATTCCGCTGAAAAATTAATCCACTACCCAAATCAAAAGTTTCAATTTTTATAATGAAAAAAACTGAAATTATAAGCAGAAGAATCAAACTGAAACAGCTGCCTGAAGAACCATTCTACCAAAACTGCTTCTGAAGAAGAGAAAACATCAAAATGGTAGAATTTAGTAAAAGTATGCAAAGAAGACCAAGTCATTGCTTTGCAAATCTGACCAACAGAAGCTTCATTCTTAAAAGTCCAGGAAGTAGAAACTGACCTAGTAGAATGAGCCGTAATCCTCTGAGACGGGGATTAACCTGACTCCAAATAAGAATGATGAAACAAAAGCTTAACCAAGATGCCAAAGAAATGGCAGAAGCCTTCTGACCTTTCCTAAGACCAGAAAAGATAACAAATAGACTAGAAGTCTGTCTGAAATCTGAGTAGCTTCAACATAATATTTCAAAAACTCTTACCACATCCAAAGAATGTAAGAATCTTACCAAAGAATTCTTAGGATTAGGACACAAGGAAGGGACAATAATTCTTCTACTAATGTTGTTAGAATTCACAACGTTAGGGAAAAATTGAAATGAGGACAGCAAAAACCACCTTATCCTGATGAAAAATAAGAAAAAGGAGATTCACAAGAAAGAACAGATAATTCAAAAATTGTTCTAGCTGAAGAGATGTCTAAAAAGAACAATACTTTCCATGAAAGTAAATAATGTCCAAAGAAAACATATGCTCAAACAGAAGAGCCTGTAAAGCCTTCAGAACCAAATTAAGACTCCAAGGAGGAGAAATAGGCTTAATGACAGGCTTGATACGAACCAAAGCCTGAACAAAACAATGAATATCAGAAAGATTTAGCAATTCTTACTGTGAAACAGCACAGGAAAAGCAGAGATTTGTCCTTTCAAGGAACATGCAGACAAAAACTTATGCAGAAACTATAAAATCCTAGGAATTCTAAAAGAATGCCAAGAGAATTCATAAGAAGAGCATCATGAGATGTAAATCTTCCAAACTCGATAATAAATCCTACTAGACATAGATTTACGAGCCTGCAATATAGTATTAATCACTGAGTCAGAGAAATTTCTATGACTAAGTACTAAGCGTTAAATTTCCATACCATCAAATTAATAATTTGTATTCCTGATGAAAAAAACGAATGTTAAGATATAAGGTCTGGCCTTAATGGAAGTAACCAAGATTGGCAACTGAACATCCGAACAAGAACCATATACCAAAACCTGTGTGGCCATGCTAGAGCCCCCAGCCACACCAAAGATTGCTCTCTGATGATTTTGAAAATCACTCTTAAAAGAAAAACCAGAGATGAAAAAAATAGGCAGAAAGATAACTCCAAGGAAGTGTCAATGCATACACTACTTCCGCCTGAGGATCCCCGGACCTGAATAGGCCCCTGGGAAGTTCCTTGTTTTAGATGATATGCCAACAGATCTATTTCTGGAAGCCCTCACACCTGAAAAATTGAAAAACATATCTGGGTAAAGAGACCATTCTCCCGGATGTAAAGCTTGACTAACAGAGATAATCCGCTTCCCAAATGTCTATACCTGGGAAAAAGACCACAGAATTTAGATAGGAGCTGGATTTAGCCCAAGCAAATATCCGAGATACTTCTGTCACAGCCTAAGGACTGATAGTCCCACCCTGATGATTGACATACGCCACAGTTGTGACATTGTCTGGAAAAAAACAAACGTCTCTTCTTCAAAAAAGAAACCAAACTGAAGAACTCTGAGAATGCACAGAGTTCCAAAATATCAAATGGTAATCTCGCCTCCTGAGATTTCCAAACCCCTTGTGCTGACAGAGATCCTCAGACAGCCTCCCAACCTAAAAGACTCGCATCTGTAGAGATCATGGTCCAGGTTGAAAGAATCGAAGAGACATGTAGAACGAAATGATGGTGATCTTAACCACCGAATCAAAGATAGTTAAACATTAGGATTCGAAGATATAAAAAGTGATATCCTAGAATCCCTGCACCATTATTCAGCATAAAAAACTAGAAAAGTTTCCTATGAAAATGAGCAAAGGGAATCGAATCCAATGCTGCAGCCATGAGACCTAAAACTTCCATGCATATATAGCAACTGAAGGAAATAGAGACTGAAGGTTCCGACAGACGGAACCCAATAAAATTGTCACTTGTCTGTTAGAGACAAAGACATTGCCACAAACTATCTGGAAACCTAAAAAAGGTGACCCTTGTGTGAGGAATCAAGAAGCTTTTGATAAAAAAAATCCTCTAACCATGTCTTGAAGAAACAAAGTTGAATCGTATGAGAATCCGCAGAACGAAAAGACTGAGCCAGTACCACGAGACTGTCCAAATAAGGAACACTAAGATTCTTAGAACTGTCGGTAGACCAGAAGGAAAAGCAACAAATTGGTAATGCTTATCAAAAAAGAGAATCTCAAAAAGATATGCATCTATTGTATCTATTGTAAACAAATAATGCATCACTGACCAAAAAAGGCAAAATAGACTATATAAACACCATTCTAAAAGATGGTATACTTATATGACAATTCAGAAAGATTTTCTATCTTTAGAACAATGAATAGTCTTGAATAAAACCCCAAAACCCATTTCCTAAAAATGGAATTGGAATAAATACCCCAGAAAACTCCAGGTCTGAGCAGCGCTTAATCCCCAACGGGTGATCAGCCGCGCTTCATCAAAACCCAAAATATATAGGACTGAAACACACTTAAAGGGACAGTACACTGTAAAATTGTTTTTCCATAAATGTATTTTAAATGACTTGTTATACCAACTGCAGAGTATAAAATATTTGAGAAATTGCATTTTCGGGTTTATTTGTGTATCTGAAGTAGCTGGTTTTGTGCTTTGAAACCACAGCCTATTACAATGGGTTGAGCTTCAGGTAATATCAGATCTCATTATGTTATCACTTTTATGTACACAGACTTGCTTCCTTATCTTATATTTGTCTGGAACACTAAAGCTCAATACATAGAGAGAACAATGGAAAATTATCATTTTATTACTTAACTATCCTGCCCCCCCACTGAGGGTGTAATCTCTTCTGCTGGCTCTGTTTACTTAGGCTTGTCAATAGCGTATACGCCAGTATCAAAACTTTCAGTATAGGTTGGGAAACCACAAGCTAAATCAGCTATTTCAAATGCTGAAATATGAGTAAAGGAGCTACTTGCAACCAATTTAATACACTCTAGCAGGTAAAAAGGATCATTGGGAATAATTTAAAGGGGAGAAAGTTTTTGGGTGAACTGTCCCTTTAAGGCAAGTGTTAGCCTTACTGGAATAGCTGGAATATAATAGAGAAAAAAAGACTTCTCACAGACGGTTTTACTCTGAATCTTATTCTGTACCCAAAATCTAAGAAATTTGGACCGAATAGAAGTCTTAACCTGCCCCTTACCAGCGAAGCTGGAATACGGCACATACATGCAAATTTAGGGAGCTGATTTTGAATTAAAAAACTTCCAATTAAAAACATGTTACTTGGGTAAGAATTTAGGATTTCGTTCCTTAGTAAGAACAACAAAACTAATATAAGCTTAAAGTTTTAGTCTTAGAACTCAATCTTGAAGCCCAGAATAACAGTTAAGAATTGAATCCAATTATGAACCAAATAATTGATTATCTTGGAAAAAAAGAAATATGGATTTTTTTACAAAATTCTTCTAGCTAAAACAGCTAAAGACATAGATTAAACCTCATTTGCGAAAATATTCAATAAAATGAAGACACAAATGAATTTATTAGCATGTTAATCAAGTTAAAGGACCAGTCAACACACTGGACTTGCATAATCAACAAATGCAAGACAATAAGACAATGCAACAGCACCTAGTCTGAACTTCAAATGAGCAGAAGATTTAGTCCCTTTAACAATGCTAAATAAATCATAATCCGATACTTGATCTTAAAGTATCCAAACAGAAAAATGAAGCAATTGCAACATCATCCAAATAAATTACAGGTCCAAGAAAAAGTACCTGAAAATAAATAATTTTCCTTAAATAAGATACAACCATCTAAAGGAAAATAAATACTATTTTGCTATAGAAATAATAGCATATTTAGCAGGAGTAGAGATAGCCCCATTAAATTGGGGAACCCTCAAAACAGAAATTAACTGCCGGCAAAGAATATAATTTAAAACCCTTGAAGAAGGAATAAAAGAAAATTCTCAGCCTATTCCATTCCCTAGTATCAGGAACTGGAAAAAAACCTCTGAAAACACAGAAGATTAAATAAGCAGAAATAAAATGTTAGCTAGTCTTGAAAAAGAAATAGTTACCTCAATATCCAAAATAATCAACACCTTTTCAACAAAGAACAAATGTACTCTAATAAAAATAAAAAAGTAGATTTGTTAGTGTCAATATCCGATGAAGAAAATTCTGAATGAGAAAAAACATCATCAGAGAAGGATAATTCAGTATGTTGTTGGTCATTTGAAACTTCATCAACTAAAAAAGAAGTTTGAAAAAGACCTAAATTTTTTTATTAGAAGGCGCAATGTCAGACAAAGCCTTTAACATAGAATCAGAAAAATATTCTTATAAATTTCTAAGTATATCATGTACATAAGATGTAAAAAGAATAGCAATATATGAAGCATAAATACTAATAGATTCTGCATGTAAAAGCTTATCATGATAACTTATTACAAACCATAGCTAAAGATAAACATTCATAACATTAAAATAAATGAACTTAGCTTTGGTAGGACTGATATCAGTCAACAGGAATCCGTTAGCATGTTCTGATTCAGGAACAGTATACGAAATATCTTGCAATATGTAATAGAAAAAAACAACATATAAAGCAAAATGATCAAATTCCTTAAATGACAGTTTCAGGAATGGGAGAAAAATGCAAAACAAATAAGCCTATAGCAACCAGAAGCAGCAAAAAATATGAGACTAAAATAATGTGACCCAATAATGTAGGGCCAAATACAACGCCCATATCTTTTGGCGCCAAAAATGATCCTCTGACGCCAAAACCGACGCCCACATTTTTTGGCACAATAAAAGTCTGAATACACATGCGTCAAAAAAATGACTTAACTACGAACAACTTCCGACGTCAACTAATGCGCCGGAAATGACCAAATTTTGCAATAAAAATGACGCAATAAAATAAAGCATTTTCTGCCCCCGCGAGCCTAACAGCCCGCAGGGAAAAATAGTCAATTGAAAATTTTCAAGGTAAGAAAAATATATATTCATATGCATTATCCCAAATAATGAAACTGACAGTCTGAATGAAGGAATACTGATTATCCTGAATCATGGCAAATATAAGTTTAAACACATATATTTAGAACTTTACATCTAAAGTGCCCAACCATAGCTTAGAGCAGTGGTTCTCAACCAAAGTGACCTCAAGGCCCGGTAAATTTTAGCTAGACATGTCCGGGGCCCAGTAGTTTATTTATATATATATATATATATATATACATATCTATCTATCTATCTATCTATATATATATATATCTATATATATAGTGAGCAGCAGGGGCGGGCTGATCAGCCAGGCAAATAGGACCTGGGCCGAGGGACCAGCAAGTAGGGGGGCCCACAAATGGCATCTCCACGGATCCTGGTGCATTCCTTAAGCTGGAGTTTTCAGTTGCCCTATCAGTAACTAAGCAAATAAGTGTGGGTTTAGTGGGGGCCCTGGCAGGGGTCTGTCGCTGTGAGGGCCATGGAGTGTGGGGTCTGGCCCTGGAGGTTGGGTGCCCTTTCTCTGGCCCTTAATGTTGGGGGTCCTGGCTCTGTAGGATGAGGGGCCTGTTAGGGGCAGGGCAGGAAGGCTACCATGTACATTTGCATACCATTTAATACATTTTGGTCAGTGTGAGACAGTGTTCCTGGGGCCTTGATTGGTCTCAGTCTGCACCTGGTTTGCAGTGGGGTAAGAGTGTGCAGTGGGGGCATGACAGGTCAGGGCCCACCAGCAGGGCTATCATGGCCCGGTACTGGGCCACGGCCCGGCTGTTGAGAAACCAGGGCTTAGAGTGTCACAAAAAAACAGAATTTATGTTTACCTGATAAATTACTTTCTCCAACGGTGTGTCCGGTCCACGGCGTCATCCTTACTTGTGGGATATCTCTTCCCCAACAGGAATGGCAAAGAGCCCACGCAAAGCTGGTCACATGATCCCTCCCTAGGCTCGCCTACCCCAGTCATTCGACGACGTTAAGGAGGAACTATTTGCATAGGAGAAACCCATATGGTACCGTGGTGACTGTAGTTAAGAAAATAATTTATCAGACCTGATTAAAAAAACCAGGGCGGGCCGTGGACCGGAACACCGTATGGAGAAAGTAATTTATCAGGGTAAAACATAAATTCTGTTATTCTCCAACATAGTGTGTCCGGTCCCGGGCGTCATCCTTACTTGTGGGAAACCAATACCAAAGCTTTAGGACACGGATGAAGGGAGGGAGCAAATCAGGTCACCTAAATGGAAAGGCACCACGGCTTGCAAAACCTTTCTCCCAAAATAGCCTCAGAGAAGCAAAAGTATCAAACTTGTAAAATTTGGTAAAAGTGTGCAGTGAAGACCAAGTCGCTGCCCTACATATCTGATCAACAGAAGCCTCGTTCTTGAAGGCCCATGTGGAAGCACAGCCCTAGTGGATATGAGCCGTGATTCTTTTGGGAGGCTGCCGTCCGGCAGTCTCGTAAGCCAATTGATGATGCTTTTAATCAAAAGAGAGAGAGGTAGAAGTTGCTTTTTGACCTCTCCTTTTACCGGAATAAACAACAAACAAGGAAGATGTTGTCTAAAATCCTTTGTAGCATCCTAAATAGAATTTTAGAGCGCGAACAACATCCAAATTGTGCAACAAACGTTCCTTCTTTGAAACTGGTTTCGGACACAGAGAAGGTACGTAATCTCCTGGTTAATGTTTTTGTTAGAAACAACTTTTGGAAGAAAACCAGGTTTAGTACGTAAAACCACCTTATCTGCATGGAACACCAGATAAGGAGGAGAACACTGCAGAGCAGATAATTCTGAAACTCTTCTAGCAGAAGAGAAATTGCAACTAAAAACAAAACTTTCCAAGATATAACTTAATATCAACGGAATGTAAGGGTTCAAAGGAACCCCCTGAAGAACTGAAAGAAACTAAGTTGAGACTCCCACGGAGGAGTCAAAGGTTTGTAAACAGGCTTAATTCTAACCAGAGCCCTGAACAAAGGCTTGAACATCTGGCACAGCTGCCAGCCTTTTTGTGAAGTAACACAGACAAGGCAGAAATATGTCCCTTCAGGGAACTAGCAGTTATACCTTTTTCCAATCCTTCTTGAGGAAAGGATAGAATCTTAGGAATCCTTAACCTTGTCCCAAGGGAATCCTTTAGATTCACACCAACAGATATATCTTTTCCAAATTTTGTGGTAAATCTTTCTAGTTACAGGCTTTCTGGCCTGAACAAGAGTATCGATAACAGAATCTGAGAACCCTCGCTCTCGATAAGATCAAGCGTTCAATCTCCAAGCAGTCAGTGGAGTGAAACCAGATCGGATGTTCGAACGGACCTGAACAAGAAGGTCTCGTCTCAAAGGTAGCTTCCAAGGTGGAGCCGATGACATATTCACAGATCTGCATACCAATTCCTGCGCGGCCACGCAGGAGCTATCAAGATCACCGACGCCCTCTCCTGATTGATCCTGGCTACCAGCCTGGGGATGAGAGGAAAACGGCGGGGGAACACATAAGCTAGTTTGAAGGTCCCAAGGTGCTACTAGTGCATCCACTTGAGCCGCCTTGGGATCCCTGGATCTGGACCCGTAGCAAGGAACCTTTGAAGTTCTGACGAGTGAGGCCATCAGATCCATGTCTGGAATGCCCCACAGCTGAGTGACTTGGCAAAGATTTCGGATGGAGTTCCCCACTCCCCCGGATGCAATGTCTGACGACTAGAAAATCCGCTTCCCCAATTTTCCACTCCTGGGATGTGGATAGCAGACAGGTGAGGCAGGAGTGAGACTCCGCCCCATAGAATGATTTTGGTCACTTCTTCCATCGCCAGGGAACTCCTTGTTCCCCCCTGATGGTTGATGTACGCAACAGTTGTCATGTTGTTGATTGAAAACCGTATGAACTTGGCCCTCGCTAGCTGAGGCCAAGCCTTGAGAGCATTGAATATCGCTCTCAGTTCCAGAATATTTATCGGTAGAAGAGATTCGTCCCGAGACAAAGACCCTGAGCTTTCAGGGATCCCCAGACCGCGCCCCCAGCCCCATCAGACTGGGCGTCGTCGGTCGTGACGATGACCCACTCCGGTCTGCGGAATGTCATCCCTTGTGACAGGTTGTCCAGGGGACAGCCACCAACGGAATTTGCGTGTGTCTCTGGTCCTCTGAGTTACTTGTATCTTCGGAGACAAGTCTGTATAGTCCCCCATTCCACTGACTGAGCATGCACAGTTGTAAGGGTCTTAGATGAATGCTGCGCAAAAGGAACTATGTCCATTGCCGCTACCATCAAACCGATCACTTCCATGCACTGCGCTATGGAAGGAAGAGGAACGGAATGAAGTATCCGACAAGAGTCTAGAAGTTTTGTTTTTCTGGCCTCTGTCAGAAAAATCCTCATTTCTAAGGAGTCTATTATTGTTCCCCAAGAAGGGAACCCTTGTTGACCGGAGATAGAGAACTCTTTTCCACGTTCACTTTCCATCCGTGAGATCTGAGAAAGGCCAGGAACAATGTCCGTGTGAGCCTTTGCTTGAGGAAGGGACGACGCTTGAATCAGAATGTCGTCCAAAGTAAGGTACTACAGCAATGCCCCCTTGGTCTTAGCACAGCTAGAAGGGACCCTAGTACCTTTGTGAAAATCCTTGGAGCAGTGGCTAATCCGAAAGGAAGCGCCACGAACTGGTAATGCTTGTCCAGGAATGCGAACCTTAGGAACCGAATGATGTTCCTTGTGGATAGGAATATGTAGATACGCATCCTTTAAATCCACTGTGGTCATGAATTGACCTTCCTGATGGAAGGAAGAATAGTTCGAAATGGTTTCCATCTTGAACGATGGAACCTTGAGAAACTTGTTTAAGATCTTGAGATCTAAGATTGGTCTGAACGTTCCCTCTTTATTGGGAACTATGAACAGATTGGAGTAGAACCCCCATCCCCTTGTTCTCTTAATGGAACAGGATGATTCACTCCCATTTTTAACAGGTCTTCTACACAATGTAAGAATGCCTGTCTTTTTATGTGGTCTGAAGACAACTGAGACCTGTGGAAACCTCCCCCTTGGGGGAAGCCCCTTGAATTCCAGAAGATAACCTTGGGAGACTATTTCTAGCGCCCAAGGATCCAGAACATCTCTTGCCCAAGCCTGAGCGAAAGAGAGAGAGTCTGCCCCCCCACCAGATCCAGGTCCCGGATCGGGGGCCAACATTTCATGCTGTCTTGGTAGCAGTGGCAGGTTTCTTGGCCTGCTTTCCCTTGTTCCAGCCTTGCATTGGTCTCCAAGCTGGCTTGGCTTGAGAAGTATTACCCTCTTGCTTAGAGGACGTAGCACTTTGGGCTGGTCCATTTCTACGAAAGGGACGAAAATTAGGGTTTATTTTTTGCCTTGAAAGGCCGATCCTGAGGAAGGGCGTGGCCCTTACCCCCAGTGAATATCAGAGATAATCCTCTTTCAAGTCAGGGCCAAACAGCGTTTTCCCCTTGAAAGGGAATGTTAAGTAGCTTGTTCTTGGAAGACGCATCAGCTGACCAAGATTTTCAACCAAAGCGCTCTGCGCGCCACAATAGCAAACCCAGAATCTTAGCCGCTAACCTAGCCAATTGCAAAGTGGCGTCTAGGGTGAAAGAATTAGCCAATTTGAGAGCATTGATTCTGTCCATAATCTCCTCATAAGGAGGAGAATCACTATCGACCGCCTTTATCAGCTCATCGAACCAGAAACATGCGGCTGTAGCTACAGGGAACAATGCATGAAATTGGTTGTAGAAGGTAACCCTGCTGAACAAACATCTTTTTTAAGTAAACCTTCTAATTTTTTATCCATAGGATCTTTGAAAGCACAACTATCCTCTATGGGTATAGTGGTGCGTTTGTTTAAAGTGGAAACCGCTCCCTCGACCTTGGGGGACTGTCTGCCATAAGTCCTTTCTGGGGTCGACCATAGGAAACAATTCTTTTAAATATGGGGGGAGGGACGAAAGGAATACCGGGCCTTTCCCATTCTTTATTAACAATGTCCGCCACCGCTTGGGTATAGAAAAAGCTTCTGAGGAAGCCCCGGGACCTCTAGGAACTTGTCCATTTTACATAGTTTCTCTGGGATGACCAACTTGTCACAATCATCCAGAGTGGATAATACCTCCTTAAGCAGAATGCGGAGATGTTCCAACTTAAATTTAAACGTAATCACATCAGGTTCAGCTTGGGTGAGAAATGTTCCCTGAATCAGTAATTTCTCCCTCAGACAAAAACCTCCCTGGCCCCATCAGACTGGGTTAGGGGCCCTTCAGAACCATTATTATCAGCGTCGTCATGCTCTTCAGTATCTAAAACAGAGCAGTCGCGCTTACGCTGATAAGTGTTTCATTTTGGCCTAAAATGTTTTTGACAGAATTATCCATTACAGCCCGTTTAATTGTTGCACTAGTAAGGAGTATTGGCGCGCTAGATGTACTAGGGGCCTCCTGAGTGGGCAAGACTCGTGTAGACGGAAGGAGGGAATGATGCAGTACCATGCTTACTCCCCTCACTTGAGGAATCATCTTGGGCATCATTGTCATTGTCACATAAATCACATTATTTAAATGAATGGGAATTCTGGCTTCCCCACATTCAGAACACTGTCTATCTTGTAGTTCAGACATGTTAAACAGCATAAACTTGATAACAAAGTACAAAAACGTTTTAAAATAAAACCGTTACTGTCACTTTAAATTTTTAAACTGAACACATTTTATTCATGCAATTGCGAAAAAACATGAAGGAATTGTTCAAAATTCACCAATTTTCACCACAGTGTCTTAAAGCCTTAAAAGTATTGCACACCAAATTTGGAAGCTTTAACCCTTAAAATAACGGGGAAACGGAAGCCGTTTTTAACTTTAACCCCTTTACAGTCCCTGGTATCTGCTTTGCTGAGACCCAACCAAGCCCAAAGGGGGAATACGATACCAAATGACGCCTTCAGAAAGTCTTTTCTAAGTATCAGAGCTCCTCTCACATGCGACTGCATGTCATGCCTCTTAAAAACAAGTGCGCAACACCGGCGCGAAAATGAGGCTCTGCTATGATCTTGGAAAGCCCCTAAAGAATAAGGTGTCTAAAACAGTGCCTGCCGTATTATTATATCAAAATACCCCGAATAAATGCTTCTCAAGGCTAAATATGTGTTATAATGAATCGATTTAGCCCAGAAAAAGTCTACAGTCTTAATAAGCCCTTGTGAAGCCCTTATTTACGATCTTAATAAACATGGCTTACCGGATCCCATAGGGAAAATGACAGCTTCCAGCAATTACATCGTCTTGTTAGAATGTGTCATACCTCAAGCAGCAAAGAGCTGCTCACTGTCTCCCCAACTGAAGTTAATTGCTTCAAACAGTCCCTGGTGGAACAGCCATGGATTTTAGTGACGGTTGCTAAAATCATTTTCCTCATACAAACAGAATCTTCATCTCTTTTCTGTTTCTGAGTAAATAGTACATACCAGCACTATTTCAAAATAACAAACTCTTGATTGAATAATAAAAACTACAGTTAAACACTAAAAAACTCTAAGCCATCTCGTGGAGATGTTGCCTGTACAACGGCAAAGAGAATGGACTGGGGTAGGCGGAGCCTAGGAGGGATCATGTGACCAGCTTTGCTGGGCTCTTTGCCATTTCCTGTTGGGGAAGAGAATATCCCACAAGTAAGGATGACGCCGTGGACCGGACACACCTATGTTGGAGAAATAAGATTTTACTTACCCCAGGACACTCATCTACATATAGTAGATAGCCAAACAGTACTGAAACGAGAATCAGTAGAGGTAATGGTAAATAAGAGATATATCGTCGATCTGAAAAGGGAGGTAGGAGAAGAATACTCTTACGACCGATAACAGAGAACCTATGAAATAGATCCCCTAGAGGAAGACCATTGTATTCAAATACGCAATACTCTCTTCACACTCCCTCTGACATTCACTGCACTCTTGAGAGGAAAACCAGGCTTCAGCCTGCTGCGAAGCGGTTATATCAACGTAGAATCTAGCACAAACTTACTTCACACCCTCCATGGGAGGCAAAGTTTGTAAAACTGAATTGTGGGTAGTGGTGAGGGGTGTATGTATATAGGCATTTTAGGTTATTGGGGAAACTTTGCCCCTCCTGGTAGGAATGTATATCCATACGTCACTAGCTCATGGACTCTTGCTAATTACATGAAAGAAAAAGCAGGAATGAAAGCTTACGATTTATTTGCGTTTAGGATAAGAAGTATATTCTGGCCATATATAAAGATGCCATCTGTAGAGTCTTACACTGCTATTGGGTTTGTGTTGATGTGGCGCAAGCTAGTAGATTAAAGAAGCCAGGCAGCAGCATGCTGGGAATACGACTTTGTAACCTGTGTAACCTGTAAAAAGGTCAATCACATCAGCAGCAGTGATGAACTGACGTTACAGGAGTTTAACTTCAGTTGACGCTCAGGACTAAGAGACCGTTTCCCTTTTCTTTCCTATGACATGGAGAGTCCATGACGTCATTCCAATTACTAGTGTAACTGCCTTACCCATAACGCCCAGTCATTCTCTTTGCCTCTGTCAATGGAGGTTGTGCGAAGTTGGTGTCTGAATATTTTAATCCTTTTATGGGTACTTTTCCCTGCAAGCAATGATTGGGGTCTAGCTGTGTCCATGTCAATCTCTTGGGTAAGAGTAGTGGTGGCTTTTAGCAGTTAAAAGGCGGCAAGGAAGTCTTTGCTTTATTTCTAACATTTATGCTACTTCTCATTTCATGTCCTCTAGCTTGGGTATTGGTTCCCACTAGTAATTGGCATGATGTCGTGGACTCTTTCCGGGCATGGAGAGTCCACGACCCCGACCTCTTTAAATTATAATTCGGCAGTTATTTTTAATAAACCTCAGGCACCTCTTTACCCTTGTGTTTCTTCTTTTTCCATTTTCCTTCGGCTTAATGACTGGGGATTATGGGTAAGGGAAATTACACTTAAAGGGACAGTCTAATCAAAATTAAACGTTCATGATCCAGATAGGGCATGGAATTTTAAACAACTTTCCAATTGACTTTTATCATTAAATTCGCTTTGTTCCCTTGGTGGTATTTTTGAAAAGCTAAACCTAGGTAGGCTCAAACTGATTTCTAAACTGATTTCTAAACTGTTGAAAACCGCCTCTAGGCACACAGTGCTTAGACAGTACTAGTTCATGTGTGTCATATAGATAACATTGTGCTCACTCCCGAGGAGTTATTTAGGAGTCTGCACTAATTGGCTAAACTGCATGCCTGTCAAAAGCACAGAGATAAGGGGACAGTCTGCAGAGGCTTAGATACAATGTAATCACAGAGGTAAAAAGTTTATTAATATAACTGTGTTGGTTATGCAAATCTGGGGAATGGATAATAAAGGGATTATCTATCTTTTTAAACAAATATGCTGGTGTAGACTGTCCCTTTAACAGCTTTGTTGGGGTGCTCTTTGCCTCCTCCTGCCGGCCAGGAGTTGAATATCTGCTGCAGAACCTCTGATAAGTTTATAATAATGTTTCTCATGCAAGTTATATCTATCTTTATATATGGACTTAATACAGTGTTCCTGACGTACCATACATATGAAGGACTGTGGTTTAAGTTATCTGCTAATAATAAGACCATTTCTTATTCCTCGTCATGGGGGTGATATAACTAAAGAGGATAACACTAGACCATGTTTTAAAAAAATAAAATTATATTACTTCAAAGAGTATTAGAAAAAAAAATGGATGTTCCTACGTTGAAGAAAAAAAAAACCAGCCAGTCATCAATAGATATCTGGGTACAGAAACATGCATTTCCTGTTAGTTTAACTTTAAATCACTTATTTAATCTTTTGTAACCTTTTTTCATAATATATATATATATATATATATATATATATATATATATTATATATATATATATATATATATATATATATATATATATATATATATCTCACATCTTCATATTTTAACACTTAAAGGGACAGTATACTATAAGATAGTTTTTCCCTTAATGACCGGACCATTTTTCAATTTTCTTACCCCTTAATGACAATGGCTATTTTTACATTTCTGCAGTGTTTTGTGTTTTAGCTGTAATTTTCCTCTAACTCATTTACTGTACCCACACATATTATATACTGTTTTTCTTGCCATTAAATGGACTTTCTAAAGATATTATTTTCATCATATCTTATAATTTACTATAAAAAAAATATAAAATGAGGAAAAAATTGAAAAAAAAACACACTTTTTCTAACTTTGACCCCCACAATCTGTTACACATCTACAACCACCAAAATACACCCATTCTAAATAGTTTCTAAATTTTGTCCCGAGTTTAGAAATACCCAATGTTTACATGTTCTTTGCTTTTTTTGCAAGTTATATGGCAAAAAAACATAATTTATGTAAGAACTTACCTGATAAATTCATTTCTTTCATATTAGCAAGAGCCCATGAGCTTAGTGACGTAAGTGGGATATACTTTCCTACCAGGAGGAGGGGCAAAGTTTCCCAAAGTAACCTCAAAATGCCTATAAATAAACCCCTCACCAGACCCACAAATCAGTTTAACGCATAGCCAAGAAGTGGGGTGATAAGACAAAAGTGCGAAAGCATAAAAAATAAGGAATTGGAATAATTGTGCTTTATACAAAAAAATCATAACCACCACAAAAAGGGTGGGCCTCATGGACTCTTGCTAATATGAAAGAAATGAATTTATCAGGTAAGTTCTACATAAATTATGTTTTCTTTCATGTAATTAGCAAGAGTCCATGAGCTAGTGACGTATGGGATAATGAATACCCAAGATGTGGATCTTCCACGCAAGAGTCACTAGAGAGGGAGGGATAAAATAAAGACAGCCAATTCCGCTGAAAATAATCCACACCCAAAATAAAGTTTAAATCTTATAATGAAAAAAACTGAAATTATAAGCAGAAGAATCAAACTGAAACAGGCTGCCTGAAGTACTTTTCTACCAAAAACGGCTTCAGAAGAAGAAAACACATCAAAATGGTAGAATTTAGTAAAAGTATGCAAAGAAGACCAAGTTGCTGCTTTGCAAATCTGATCAACCGAAGCTTCATTCCTAAACGCCCAGGAAGTAGAAACTGACCTAGTAGAATGAGCTGTAATCCTTTGAGGCGGAGCTTTACCCGACTCGACATAAGCATGATAATCAAAGACTTTAACCAAGACGCCAAAGAAATGACAGAGGCCTTCTGACCTTTCCTAGAACCGGAAAAGGATAACAAATAGACTAGAAGTCTTTCGGAAATTTTTAGTAGCTTCAACATAATATTTCAAAGCTCTAACTACATCCAAAGAATGCAACGATCTTTCCTTAGAATTCTTAGGATTAGGACAACAATGAAGGAACCACAATTTCTCTACTATGTTGTTAGACTTCACAACCTTAGGTAAAAACTTAAAGAAGTTCGCAACACCGCCTTATCCTGATGAAAAATCAGACAAGGAGACTCACAAGAAAGAGCAGATAATTCAGAAACTCTTCTAGCAGAAGAGATGGCCAAACGAAACAAAACTTTCCAAGAAAGTAATTTAATGTCCAATGAATGCATATGTTCAAATGGGAGGAGCTTGAAGAGCCCCCAGAACCAAATTCAACTCCAAGGAGGAGAAATTGACTTAATGACAGGTTTTATACGAACCAAAGCTTGTACAAAACAATATCAGGAAGACTAGTAATCTTTCTGTGAAAAAGAACAGAAAGAGCAGAGATTTTTCCTTTCAAGGAACTTGCAGACAAACCTTTATCCAAACCATCCTGAAGAAACTGCAAAATTCTAGGAATTCTAAAAGAATGCCAAGAAAAATGATGAGAAAGACACCAAGAAATTGTAAATCTTCCAGACTCGATAATATATCTTCCTAGATACAGATTTACGAGCCTGTAACATAGTATTAATCACAGAGTCAGAGAAACCTCCTATTGACTGAGAATCAAGCGTTCAATCTCCATACCTTCAAATTTAAGGATTGAGATCCTGATGGAAAAAAGACCTTGCGATAGAAGGTCTGGTCTTAACGGAAGAGTCCACGGTTGGCCAGTGGCCATCCGGACAAGATCCGTATACCAAAACCTGTGAGGCCATGTTGGAGCCACCAGCAGAACAAACGAGCACTCCTTCAGAATCTTGGAAATTACTCTTGGAAGAAGAACTAGAGGCGGAAAGATATAGGCAGGATGATACTTCCAAGGAAGTGACAATGCATCCACTGCCCTCCGCCTGTGGATCCCTGGATCTGGGAAAGATACCTGGGAAGCTTCTTGTTTAGATGAAGATCGCATCAGTATCTTATTCTGAAGTCCCCACATTTGAACAATCTGAAGAAATACCTCTGGGTGAAGAGACCATTCGGGCCCGGATGTAACGTTTGGCGACTGAGATAATCCGCGTTCCTAATTGGTCTATACCTGGATATGAACCTCAGAAATTAGACAGGAGCTGGATTCCGCCCATACCAGTTATTCGAGATACTTCTTTCATAGCCAGAGGACTGTGAGTCCCTCCTTGATGATTGACATATGCCACAGTTGTGACATTGTCCGTCTGAAAACAAATGAATGACTCTCTCTTTAGAAGAGGCCATGACTGAAGAGCTCTGAAAATTGGACGGAGTTCCAAAATATTGATTGGTAATCTCACCTCCTGAGATTCCCAAACCCCTTGTGCTGTCAGAGACCCCCAAACAGCTCCCCAACCTGTCAGACTTGCATCTGTTGAAATCACAGTCCAGGTTGGAAGAACAAAAGAAGCCCCCTGAACTAAACGATGGTGATCTGTCCACCACGTCAGAGAGTGTCGTACGATCGGTTTTAAAGATATTAATTGAGATATCTTTGTATAATCCCTGCACCACTGGTTCAGCATACAAAGCTGAAGAGGTCGCATGTGAAAACGAGCAAAGGGGATCGCGTCCGATGCAGCAGTCATAAGACCTAGAATTTCCATGCATAAGGCTACCGAAGGGAATGATTGAGACTGAAGGGTTTCGACAAGCTGAAACCAATTTTAGACGTCTCTTGTCTGTCAGAGACAGAGTCATGGACACAGATCTATCTGGAAACCTAAAAAGGTTACCTTTGTCTGAGGAATCAATTAACTTTTTGGTAAATTGATCCTCCAACCATGTTCTCGAAGAAACAATACAAGTCGATTCGTATGAGATTCTGCTAAATGAGAAGACTGAGCAAGTACCAAGATATCGTCCAAATAAGGAAATACCACAATACCCTGTTCTCTGATTACAGACAGAAGGGCACGAGGAACCTTTGTAAAAATCCTTGGAGCTGTTGCTAGGCCAAAACGGCAGAGCCACAAACTGGTATGCTTGTCTAAGAGAATCTCAGAAACTGATAGTGATCTGGATGAATCGGAATATGCAGATATGCATCTGTAAATCTATTGTGGACATATAATGCCCTTGCTGAACAAAAGGCAGAATATTCCTTTATAGTTACCATTTTGAATGTTGGTAATCCTTACATAATGATTCAATATTTTTAAATCAGAACTGGTCTGAAGGAATTCTCCTTCTTTGGTACAATGAAGAGATTTGAGTAAAACCCCAGCCCCTGTTCCAGAACTGGAACTGGCATAATTACTCCAGCCAACTCTAAATGCTTGAGCCTTCACTGGATTTACTGGGACACGGAAAGGAAAAAATCTTCTTGCAGGAGCCTTATCTTGAAGCCTATCTTGTACACTTCTTAAACAATGTTCTGAATCCAAAGATTGTGAATTGAATTGATCCAAATTTCTTTGAAAAAATCGTAATCAGCCCCCTACCAGCGTGGGCTGGAATGAGGGCCGAACCTTCTTGTTGACTTGGGAGCTGGCTTTGGCTTCTAAAAGGGCTTGGATTTATTCCCGACTGGAGATGGCTTTCCAAACTGATACCGCTCCTGTAGGGGAAGATCAGGCTTTTGTTCCGTATTGTGACGAAAGGAACGAAAACGATTATTAGACTAAATTTACCTTTAGATTTTTTATCCTGTGGTAAAAAAGTTCCTTTCCCCCCAGTAACAGTTGAATAATAGTATCCAACTGTGAACCAAATAATTTATTACCCTGGAAAGAAAGGGAAAGCAAAGTTGACTTAGAAGGACATATCAGCATTCCAAGTTTTAAGCCATAAAGCTCTTCTAGCTAAAATAGCTAGAGACATATACCTGACATCAACCCTAATGATATCAAAGATGCATCACAAATAAAATTATTAGCATGTTGAAGAAGATTAACAATGCTATGAGAATTATGATCTGTTACTTGTTTGCGCTAAAGCTTCTAACCAAAAAGTTGAAGCTGCAGCAACATCCGCTAAAGATATAGCAGGTCTAAGAAGATTACCTGAACATAAGTAAGCTTTTCTTAGAAAGGATTCAATTTTCCTATCTAAAGGATCCTTAAAGGAAGTACTAATCGCCGTAGGAATAGTAGTACGTTTATCAAGAGTAGAGATAGCCCCATCAACCTTAGGGATTTTGTCCCAAAAACAGAATTTATGTTTACCTGATAAATTACTTTCTCCAACGGTGTGTTCCGGTCCACGGCGTCATCCTTACTTGTGGGATATTCTCCTCCCCAACAGGAAATGGGCAAAGAGCCCAGCAAAGCTGGGTCACATGATCGCCTCCTAGGCTCCGCCTTCCCCAGTCATTCGACCGACGTAAAGGAGGAATATTTGCATAGGAGAAACCATATGATACCGTGGTGACTGTAGTTAAAGAAAATAAATTATCAGACCTGATTAAAAAACCAGGGCGGGGCGGGGGGCCGGGACACACCGTTGGAGAAAGTAATTTATCAGGTAACATAAATTCTGTTTTCCTCCAACATAGGTGTGTCCGGTCCACGGCGTCATCCTTACTTGTGGAAACCAATACCAAAGCTTTAGGACACGGATGAAGGGAGGGAGCAAATTCAGGTCACCTGAGATGGAAGGCACCACGGCTTGCAAAACCTTTCTCCAAAAATAGGCCTCAGAAGAAGCAAAAGTATCAAAACTTGTAAAATTTAGTAGAAAGTGTGCAGTGAAGACCAAGGTCGCTGCCTTACATATCTGATCAACAGAAGCCTCGTTCTTGAAGGCCCATGTGGGAAGCCACAGCCCTAGTGGAATGAGCTGTGATTCTTTCCAGGAGGCTGCCGTCCGGCAGTCTCATAAGCCAATCTGATGATGCTTTTAATCCAAAAAGAGAGAGAGGTAGAAGTTGCTTTTTGACCTCTCCTTTTAACCAGAATAAACAACAAACAAGGAAGATGTTTGGTCCTAAAAATCCTTTGTAGCATCTAAATAGAATTTGTAGAGCACGCACAACATCCAAATTGTGCAACAAAACGTTCCTTCTTTGAAACTGATTCGGACACAAAGAAGGTACGACTATCTCCTGGTTAATGTTTTTGTTAGAAACAACTTTCGGAGGAAAACCAGGTTTAGTACGTAAACCACCTTATCTGCATGAACACCAGATAAGGAGGAAGAACACTGCAGAGCAATAATTCTGAAACTCTCTAGCAGAAGAAATTGCAACCAAAAACAAAAACTTTTCCAAGATAATAACTTAATATCAACGGAATGTAAGGGTTCAAACGGAACCCCCCTGAAGAACTGAAAGAACTAAAGTTGAGACTCCAAGGAAGGAGTCAAAGGTTTGTTAAAAGGCTTGATTCTAACCTGAGCCTGAACAAAGGCTTGAACATCTGGCACAGCTGCCAGCTTTTTTGTGAAGTAACACAGACAAGGCAGAAATCTGTCCCTTCAAGGAACTAGCAGATAATCCTTTCTCCCAAACCTTCTTGAAGAAAGGATAGAATCCTAGGAATTTTTACCTGTCCCAAGGTAAAACCTTTAGATTCACACCAACAGATATATTTTTTTCCATATTTTGTGGGGTAAGCTTTTCTAGTTACAGGCTTTCTGGCCTGAACAAGAGTATCAATGACAGAATCTGAGAACCCCGCTTGATAAGATCAAGCGTTCAATCTCCAAGCAGTCAGTTGGAGTGAGACCAGATTCGGATGTTCGAACGGACCTTGAACAAGAAGGTCTCGTCTCAAAGGTAGCTTCCATGGTGGGAAGCCGATGACATATTCACCAGGTCTGCATACCAAGTCCTGCGTGGCCACGCAGGAGCTATCAAGATCACCGATGCTCTCTCCTGATTGATCTGGCTACCAGCCTGGGGATGAAGAGGAAACGGCGGGAAATACATAAGCTAGTTTGAAGGTCCAAGGTGCTACTAGTGCATCTACTAGAGTCGCCTATTGGGATCCCCTGGATCTGGACCCGTAGCAAGGAACCTTGAAGTTCTGACGAGAGGCCATCAGATCCATGTCTGGAATGCCCCCACAATTGAGTAATTTGGGCAAAGATTTCCGGATGGAGTTCCCACTCCCCCGATGAAATGTCTGACAACTCAGAAAATCCGCCTTCCCAATTTTCCACTCCTGGGATGTGGGATTGCAGACAAGTGGCAGGAGTGAGTCTCCGCCCATTAATGATTTTGGTCACTTCTTCCATCGCCAGGGAACTCCTTGTTCCCCCTGATGGTTGATGTACGCAACAGTCGTCATGTTGTCTGATTGAAAACCGTATGAACTTGGCCTTTGCTAGCTGAGGCCAAGCCTTGAGAGCATTGAGTATCGCTCTCAGTTCCAGAATATTTATCGGTAGAAGAGATTCTTCCCGGGACCAAAGACCCTGAGCTTTCAGGGGTCCCCAGACCGCGCCCCAGCCCACCAGACTGGGCGTCGGTCGTGACAATGACCCCACTCTGGTCTGCGGAAGCTCATCCCCTGTGACAGGTTGTCCAGGGACAGCCACCAACTGAGTGAATCTCTGGTCCTCTGATTTACTTGTATCGTCGGAGACAAGTCTGTATAGTCCCCCATTCCACTGACTGAGCAAGCACAGTTGTAATGGTCTTAGATGAATGCGCGCAAAAGGAACTATGTCCATTGCCGCTACCATCAAACCTATTACTTCCATGCACTGCGCTATGGAAGGAAGAGAACAGAATGAAGTATTTGACAAGAGTTTAGAAGTTTTGATTTTCTGGCCTCTGTCAGAAAAATCCTCATTTCTAAGGAGTCTATATTGTTCCCAAAGAAGGGAACCCTTGTTGGACGGAGATAGAGAACTTTTTTCTACGTTCACTTTCCAACCCGTGAGATCTGAGAAAGGCCAGGACAATGTCCGTGTGAGCCTTTGCTTGAGGAAGGGACGACGCTTTGAAACAGAATGTCGTCCACGTAGGTACTACTGCAATGCCCCTTGGTCTTAGCACCGCTAGAAGGGACCCTAGTACCTTGTGAAAATCCTTGGAGCAGTGGCTAATCCGAACGGAAGTGCCACAAACTGGTAATGCTTGTCCAGGAATGCGAACCTTAGGAACCGATGATGTTCCTTGTGGATAGGAATATGTAGATACGCATCCTTTAAATCCACCGTGGTCATGATTGACCTTCCTGGATGGAAGGAAGAATTGTTCGAATGGTTTCCATTTTGAACGATGGAACCTTGAGAAACTTGTTTAGGATCTTGAGATCTAAGATTGGTCTGAATGTTCCCTCTTTTTGGGAACTACGAACAGATGGAGTAGAACCCCATCCCTTGTTCTCCTAATGGAACAGGATGAATCACTCCCATTTTTAACAGGTCTTCTACACAATGTAAGAATGCCTGTTTTTTTATGTGGTCTGAAGACAATTGAGACCTGTGGAACCTCCCCCTTGGGGGAAGCCCCTTGAATTCCAGAAGATAACCTTGGGAGACTATTTCCAGTGCCCAAGGATCCTGAACATCTCTTGCCCAAGCCTGAGCGAAGAGAGAGAGTCTGCCCCCCACCAGATCCGGTCCCGGATCGGGGGCCAACATCTCATGCTGTCTTGGTAGCAGTGGCAGGTTTCTTGGCCTGCTTTCCTTTGTTCCAGCCTTGCATTGGTCTCCAGGCTGGCTTGGCTTGAGAAGTATTACCCTCTTGCTTAGAGGACGTAGCACTTGGGGCTGGTCCGTTTCTGCGAAAGGGACGAAAATTAGGTTTATTTTTGGCCTTGAAAGACCTATCCTGAGGAAGGGCGTGGCCCTTGCCCCCAGTGATATCAGAGATAATCTCTTTCAAGTCAGGGCCAAACAGCGTTTTCCCCTTGAAAGGAATGTTAAGCAATTTGTTCTTGGAAGACGCATCCGCTGACCAAGATTTTAACCAAAGCGCTCTGCGCGCCACAATAGCAAAACTAGAATTTTTCGCCGCTAACCTAGCCAATTGCAAAGTGGCGTCTAGGGTGAAAGAATTAGCCAATTTGAGAGCACGAATTCTGTCCATAATCTCCTCATAAGAAGAAGAATTATTATTGAGCGCCTTTTCTAGCTCATCGAACCAGAAACACGCGGCTGTAGTGACAGGAACAATGTATGAAATTGGTTGTAGAAGGTAACCTTGCTGAACAAACATCTTTTTAAGCAAACCTTCTAATTTTTTATCCATAGGATCTTTGAAAGCACAACTATCTTCTATGGGTATAGTGGTGCGTTTGTTTAGAGTAGAAACCGCCCCCTCGACCTTGGGGACTGTCTGCCATAAGTCCTTTCTGGGGTCGACCATAGGAAACAATTTTTTAAATATGGGGGGAGGGACGAAAGGTATACCGGGCCTTTCCCATTCTTTATTTACAATGTCCGCCACCCGCTTGGGTATAGGAAAAGCTTCGGGGGGCCCCGGGACCTCTAGGAACTTGTCCATTTTACATAGTTTCTCTGGAATGACCAAATTCTCACAATCATCCAGAGTGGATAACACCTCCTTAAGCAGAGCGCGGAGATGTTCCAATTTAAATTTAAATGTAATCACATCAGGTTCAGCTTGTTGAGAAATTTTCCCTGAATCTGAAATTTCTCCCTCAGACAAAACCTCCCTGGCCCCTTCAGACTGGTGTAGGGGCCCTTCAGAACCAATATCATCAGCGTCCTCATGCTCTTCAGTATTTTCTAAAACAGAGCAGTCGCGCTTTCGCTGATAAGTGGGCATTTTGGCTAAAATGTTTTTGATAGAATTATCCATTACAGCCGTTAATTGTTGCATAGTAAGGAGTATTGGCGCGCTAGATGTACTAGGGGCCTCCTGTGTGGGCAAGACTGGTGTAGACGCAGGAGGGGATGATGCAGTACCATGCTTACTCCCCTCACTTGAGGAATCATCTTGGGCATCATTTTCTCTAAATTTTGTGTCACATAAATCACATCTATTTAAATGAGAAGGAACCTTGGCTTCCCCACATTCAGAACACAGTCTATCTGGTAGTTCAGACATGTTAAACAGGCAAAAACTTGATAACAAAGTACAAAAAACGTTTTAAAAGAAACCGTTACTGTCACTTTAAATTTTAAACTGAACACACTTTATTACTGCAATTGCGAAAAAGTATGAAGGAATTGTTCAAAATTCACCAAAATTTCACCACAGTGTCTTAAAGCCTTAAAAGTATTGCACACCAAATTTGGAAGCTTTAACCCTTAAAATAACAGAACCGGAGCCGTTTTTATATTTAACCCCTTTACAGTCCCTGGTATCTGCTTTGCTGAGACCCAACCAAGCCCAAAGGGGAATACGATACCAAATGACGCCTTCAGAAAGTCTTTTCTATGTATCAGAGCTCCTCACACATGCATCTGCATGTCATGCTTCCCAAAAACAAGTGCGCAATACAGGCGCGAAAATGAGACTCTGCCTATGATTAGGGAAAGCCCCTAGAGAATAAGGTGTCCAATACAGTGCCTGCCGGTTATTTTACAAAATTCCCAAGATTAAAATAATTCCTCAAGGCTATGGAGTATAAAATATGTTTATATATAAATCGATTTAGCCCAGAAAATGTCTAGTGTCTTAAAAAGCCCTTGTGAAGCCCTTTTTTTCTTTCTGTAATAAAAATGGCTTACCGGATCCCATAGGGAAAATGACAGCTTCCAGCATTACATCGTCTTGTTAGAATGTGTCATACCTCAAGCAGCAAAAGTCTGCTCACTGTTCCCCCAACTGAAGTTAATTCCTCTCAACAGTCCTGTGTGGAAACAGCCATCGATTTTTGTAACGTTTGCTAAAATCATTTTCCTCTTACAAACAGAAATCTTCATCTCTTTTCTGTTTCAGAGTAAATAGTACATACCAGCACTATTTTAAAATAACAAACTCTTGATTGAAAAATAAAAACTACAGTTAAACACTAAAAAACTCTAAGCCATCTCCGTGGAGATGTTGCCTGTACAACGGCAAAGAGAATGACTGGGGAAGGCGGAGCCTAGGAGGGATCATGTGACCAGCTTTGCTGGGCTCTTTGCCATTTCCTGTTGGGGAGGAGAATATCCCACAAGTAAGGATGACGCCGTGGACCGGACACACCTATGTTGGAGAAACTCTAATCTGTCAGATGGCACAGGATATAATTGCTTAAAACGTTTAGAAGGAGTAAATGAATTACCCAAATTATTCCATTCCCTGGAAATTACTTCAGAAATAGCATCAGGGACAGGAAAAACTTCTGGAATAACTACAGGAGATTTAAAAACCTTATTTAAACGTTTAGATTTAGTATCAAGAGGACCAGAATCCTCTATTTCTAATGCAATTAAGACTTCTTTAAGTAAAGAACGAATAAATTCCATTTTGAATAAATATGAAGATTTATCAGCATCAACCTCTGAAACAGAATCCTCTGAACCAGAGGAATCATTATCAGAATCAGAATGATGATGTTCATTTAAAAATTCATCTGAAAAATGAAGTTTTAAAAGACCTTTTACGTTTACTAGAAGGAGGAATAACAGACATAGCCTTCTTAATGGATTTAGAAACAAAATCTCTTATGTTAACAGGAACACTCTGAATATTAGATGTTGATGGAACAACAACAGGTAATGTAACATTACTAAAGGAAATATTATCTGCATTAACAAGTTTGTTATGACATTCATTACAAACAACAGCTGGAGGAACAGATACCACAAGTTTACAGCAATTACACTTAACTTTGGTAGATCCAGCATCAGGCAGCGATTTTCCAGAAGTATCTTCTGATTCAGGGTCAATCTGAGACATCTTGCAATATGTAATAGAAAAAAACAGAATTTATGCTTACCTGATAAATTACTTTCTCCAACGGTGTGTCCGGTCCACGGCGTCATCCTTACTTGTGGGATATTCTCTTCCCCAACAGGAAATGGCA
This sequence comes from Bombina bombina, assembly GCF_027579735.1. Taxonomy (NCBI): domain Eukaryota; kingdom Metazoa; phylum Chordata; class Amphibia; order Anura; family Bombinatoridae; genus Bombina; species Bombina bombina. The sequence continues at coordinate 1,000,861,091 of NC_069502.1, read as the reverse complement.
AAGAGTCCCAGCAAAGCTGGCCATATAGTCCATCCTAGGCTCCGCCCACCCCAGTCATTCGACCGACGGACAGGAGGAAATATATATAGGAGAAACCATATGTACCGTGGTGACTGTAGTTAGAGAAAATAATTCATCAGACCTGATTAAAAAACCAGGGCGGGCCGTGGACCGGACACACCGTTGGAGAAAGTAATTTATCAGGTAAGCATAAATTCTGTTTTCTCCAACATTGGTGTGTCCGGTCCACGGCGTCATCCTTACTTGTGGGAACCAATACCAAAGCTTTAGGACACGGATGAAGGGAGGGAGCAAATCAGGTTACCTAAACGGAAGGCACCACAGCTTGCAAAACCTTTCTCCCAAAAATAGCCTCCGAAGAAGCAAAAGTATCAAATTTGTAAAATTTGGCAAAAGTGTGCAGTGAAGACCAAGTCGCTGCCTTACATATCTGGTCAACAGAAGCCTCGTTCTTGAAGGCCCATGTGAAGCCACAGCCCTAGTGGAGTGAGCTGTGATTCTTTCAGGAGGCTGCCGTCCGGCAGTCTCATAAGCCAATCGGATAATGCTTTTAAGCCAAAAGGAAAGAGAGGTAGAAGTCGCTTTTTGACCTCTCCTTTTACCAGAATAAACAACAAACAAGGAAGATGTTTGTCTGAAATCTTTAGTAGCCTCTAAATAGAACTTTAGAGCACGGACAACGTCCAAATTGTGTAACAAACGTTCCTTCTTTGAAACTGGATTCGGACACAAAGAAGGTACAACCATCTCCTGGTTAATATGCGGAGAACACTGCAGAGCAGATAACTCTGAAACTCTTCTAGCAGAAGAAATTGCAACTAAAAACAAAACTTTCCAAGATAGTAACTTAATATCTATGGAATGTAAAGGTTCAAACGGAACCCCTTGAAGAACTGAAAGAACTAGATTTAGACTCCAAGGAGGAGTCAAAGGTCTGTAAACAGGCTTGATCCTAACCAGAGCCTGAACAAATGCTTGAACATCTGGCACAGCTGCCAGTCTTTTGTGTAGTAAGACAGATAAAGCAGAGATCTGTCCCTTTAGAGAACTTGCAGATAATCCTTTCTCCAAACCTTCTTGTAGAAAGGAGAGAATCTTAGGAATTTTTATCTTATTCCATGGGAATCCTTTGGATTCACACCAACAGATATATTTTTTCCATATTTTATGGTAAATTTTTCTAGTTACAGGTTTTCTGGCCTGAACCAGAGTATCTATAACAGAATCTGAAAACCCACGCTTTGATAGAATCAAGCGTTCAATCTCCAAGCCGTCAGTTGGAGGGAGACCAGATTTGGATGTTCGAATGGACCCTGAACAAGAAGGTCCTGTCTCAAAGGTAGCTTCCATGGTGGAGCCGATGACATATTCACCAGGTCTGCATACCAAGTCCTGCGTGGCCACGCAGGAGCTATCAAGATCACCGAGGCCCTCTCCTGATTGATCCTGGCTACCAGCCTGGGAATGAGAGGAAACGGTGGGAATACATAAGCTAGGTTGAAGGTCCAAGGTGCTACTAGTGCATCTACTAGAGTCGCCTTGGGATCCCTGGATCTGGACCCGTAGCAAGGAACCTTGAAGTTCTGACGAGACGCCATCAGATCCATGTCTGGAATGCCCCATAATTGAGTTATTTGGGCAAAGATTTCCGGATGGAGTTCCCACTCCCCCGGATGGAATGTCTGACGACTCAGAAAATCCGCTTCCCAATTTTCCACTCCTGGGATGTGGATCGCAGACAAGTGGCAGGAGTGATCCTCCGCCCATTGAATTATTTTGGTCACTTCTTTCATCGCCAGGGAACTCCTTGTTCCCCCCTGATGATTGATATATGCAACGGTCGTCATGTTGTCTGATTGGAACCTTATGAATTTGGCCTTTGCTAGTTGAGGCCAAGCTCTGAGAGCATTGAATATCGCTCTCAGTTCCAGAATGTTATCGGGAGAAGAGACTCTTCCTGAGACCATAGACCCTGAGCTTTCAGGGATTCCCAGACCGCGCCCCAGCCCACTACACTGGCGTCGGTCGTGACAATGACCCACTCTGGTCTGCGGAAGCTCATTCCCTGGGACAGATGGTCCAGGGTCAGCCACCAACGGAGTGAATCTCTGGTCTTTTGATCTACTTGAATCATTGGAGACAAGTCTGTATAATCCCCATTCCACTGTTTGAGCATGCACAGTTGTAATGGTCTTAGATGAATTCGTGCAAAAGGAACTATGTCCATTGTTGCAACCATCAATCCTACTACTTCCATGCACTGCGCTATGGAAGGACGAGGAACAGAATGAAGCACTTGACAAGAGCTTAGAAGTTTTGATTTTCTGACCTCTGTCAGAAAAATCCTCATTTCTAAGGAATCTATTATTGTTCCCAAGAAGGGAACTCTTGTTGACGGGGACAGAGAACTTTTTCTTTGTTCACCTTCCATCCGTGAGATCTGAGAAAGGCTAGAACGATGTCCGTATGAGCCTTTGCTTTTGACAGGGACGACGCTTGTATTAGAATGTCGTCCAAGTATGGTACTACTGCAATGCCCCTTGGTCTTAGAACCGCTAGAAGGGACCCTAGCACCTTTGTGAAAATCCTTGGAGCAGTGGCTAATCCGAATGGGAGGGCCACAAACTGGTAATGCTTGTCCAGAAAAGCGAACCTTAGGAACTGATGATGTTCTTTGTGGATAGGAATATGTAGGTACGCATCCTTTAGATCCACGGTAGTCATAAATTGACTTTCCTGGATGGTGGGTAGAATCGTTCGAATAGTTTCCAATTTGAACGATGGTACCCTGAGAAATTTGTTTAGGATCTTCAAATCCAAAATTGGTCTGAAAGTTCCCTCTTTTTTGGGAACTACGAACAGATTGGAATAAAATCTCATTCCTTGTTCCTTTATTGGAACTGGGTGTATCACTCCCATCTTTAACAGGTCTTCTACACAATGTAAGAATGCCTGTCTCTTTATTTGGTTTGAGGATAAGTGAGACCTGTGGAACCTTCCCCTTGGGGGTAGTTCCTTGAATTCCAGGAGATAACCTTGAGAAACTATTTCTAGCGCCCAAGGATCCTGAACATCTCTTGCCCAAGCCTGAGCAAAGAGAGAGAGTCTGCCCCCCACTAGATCCGGTCCCGGATCGGGGGCTACTCCTTCATACTGTTTTGTTAGCAGTGGCAGGCTTCTTGGCCTGCTTACCCTTGTTCCAGTCTTGCATTGGTTTCCAGGCTGGTTTGGGTTGTGAGGCATTACCCTCTTGCTTAGAGGATGCAGAATTAGAGGGCGGTCCGTTTCTGCGAAAGGGACGAAAAACAGAATTTATGTTTACCTGATAAATTACTTTCTCCAACGGTGTGTCCGGTCCACGGCGTCATCCTTACTTGTGGGATATTCTCTTCCCCAACAGGAAATGGCAAAGAGCCCAGCAAAGCTGGTCACATGATCCCTCCTAGGCTCCGCCTACCCCAGTCATTCGACCGACGTTAAGGAGGAATATTTGCATAGGAGAAACCATATGGTACCGTGGTGACTGTAGTTAAAGAAAATAAATTATCAGACCTGATTAAAAAAACCAGGGCGGGCCGTGGACCGGACACACCGTTGGAGAAAGTAATTTATCAGGTAAACATAAATTCTGTTTTCTCCAACATAGGTGTGTCCGGTCCACGGCGTCATCCTTACTTGTGGGAACCAATACCAAAGCTTTAGGACACGGATGAAGGGAGGGAGCAAATCAGGTCACCTAAATGGAAGGCACCACGGCTTGCAAAACCTTTCTCCCAAAAATAGCCTCAGAAGAAGCAAAAGTATCAAACTTGTAAAATTTGGTAAAAGTGTGCAGTGAAGACCAAGTCGCTGCCCTACATATCTGATCAACAGAAGCCTCGTTCTTGAAGGCCCATGTGGAAGCCACAGCCCTAGTGGAATGAGCTGTGATTCTTTCGGGAGGCTGCCGTCCGGCAGTCTCGTAAGCCAATCTGATGATGCTTTTAATCCAAAAAGAGAGGTAGAAGTTGCTTTTTGACCTCTCCTTTTACCGGAATAAACAACAAACAAGGAAGATGTTTGTCTAAAATCCTTTGTAGCATCTAAATAGAATTTTAGAGCGCGAACAACATCCAAATTGTGCAACAAACGTTCCTTCTTTGAAACTGGTTTCGGACACAGAGAAGGTACGATAATCTCCTGGTTAATGTTTTTGTTAGAAACAACTTTTGGAAGAAAACCAGGTTTAGTACGTAAAACCACCTTATCTGCATGGAACACCAGATAAGGAGGAGAACACTGCAGAGCAGATAATTCTGAAACTCTTCTAGCAGAAGAAATTGCAACTAAAAACAAAACTTTCCAAGATAATAACTTAATATCAACGGAATGCAAGGGTTCAAACGGAACCCCCTGAAGAACTGAAAGAACTAAATTGAGACTCCAAGGAGGAGTCAAAGGTTTGTAAACAGGCTTAATTCTAACCAGAGCCTGAACAAAGGCTTGAACATCTGGCACAGCGGCCAGCTTTTTGTGAAGTAACACAGACAAGGCAGAAATCTGTCCCTTCAGGGAACTTGCAGATAATCCTTTTTCCAATCCTTCTTGAAGGAAGGATAGAATCCTAGGAATCTTAACCTTGTCCCAAGGGAATCCTTTAGATTCACACCAACAGATATATTTTTTCCAAATTTTGTGGTAAATCTTTCTAGTTACAGGCTTTCTGGCCTGAACAAGAGTATCGATAACAGAATCTGAGAATCCTCGCTTCGATAAGATCAAGCGTTCAATCTCCAAGCAGTCAGCTGGAGTGAAACCAGATACGGACCCTGAACAAGAAGGTCTCGTCTCAAAGGTAGCTTCCAAGGAGGAGCCGATGACATATTCACCAGATCTGCGTACCAAGTCCTGCGTGGCCACGCAGGAGCTATCAAGATCACCGACGCCCTCTCCTGATTGATCCTGGCTACCAGCCTGGGGATGAGAGGAAACGGCGGGAACACATAAGCTAGTTTGAAGGTCCAAGGTGCTACTAGTGCATCCACTAGAGCCGCCTTGGGATCCCTGGATCTGGACCCGTAGCAAGGAACTTTGAAGTTCTGACGAGAGGCCATCAGATCCATGTCTGGAATGCCCCACAGCTGAGTGACTTGGGCAAAGATTTCCGGATGGAGTTCCCACTCCCCCGGATGCAATGTCTGACGACTCAGAAAATCCGCTTCCCAATTTTCCACTCCTGGGATGTGGATAGCAGACAGGTGGCAGGAGTGAGACTCCGCCCATAGAATGATTTTGGTCACTTCTTCCATCGCCAGGGAACTCCTTGTTCCCCCCTGATGGTTGATGTACGCAACAGTTGTCATGTTGTCTGATTGAAACCGTATGAACTTGGCCCTCGCTAGCTGAGGCCAAGCCTTGAGAGCATTGAATATCGCTCTCAGTTCCAGAATATTTATCGGTAGAAGAGATTCTTCCCGAGACCAAAGACCCTGAGCTTTCAGGGATCCCCAGACCGCGCCCCAGCCCATCAGACTGGCGTCGGTCGTGACAATGACCCACTCTGGTCTGCGGAATGTCATCCCTCGTGACAGGTTGTCCAGGGACAGCCACCAACGGAGTGAGTCTCTGGTCCTCTGATTTACTTGTATCTTCGGAGACAAGTCTGTATAGTCCCCATTCCACTGACTGAGCATGCACAGTTGTAATGGTCTTAGATGAATGCGTGCAAAAGGAACTATGTCCATTGCCGCTACCATCAACCCGATCACTTCCATGCACTGAGCTATGGAAGGAAGAGGAACGGAATGAAGTATCCGACAAGAGTCTAGAAGTTTTGTTTTTCTGGCCTCTATCAGAAAAATCCTCATTTCTAAGGAGTCTATTATTGTTCCCAAGAAGGGAACCCTTGTTGACGGAGATAGAGAACTCTTTTCCACGTTCACTTTCCATCCGTGAGATCTGAGAAAGGCCAGGACAATGTCCGTGTGAGCCTTTGCTTGAGGAAGGGACGACGCTTGAATCAGAATGTCGTCCAAGTAAGGTACTACAGCAATGCCCCTTGGTCTTAGCACAGCTAGAAGGGACCCTAGTACCTTTGTGAAAATCCTTGGAGCAGTGGCTAATCCGAAAGGAAGCGCCACGAACTGGTAATGTTTGTCCAGGAATGCGAACCTCAGGAACCGATGATGTTCCTTGTGGATAGGAATATGTAGATACGCATCCTTTAAATCCACCGTGGTCATGAATTGACCTTCCTGGATGGAAGGAAGAATAGTTCGAATGGTTTCCATCTTGAACGATGGAACCTTGAGAAACTTGTTTAAGATCTTGAGATCTAAGATTGGTCTGAACGTTCCCTCTTTTTTGGGAACTATAAACAGATTGGAGTAGAACCCCATCCCTTGTTCTCTTAATGGAACGGGATGAATCACTCCAATTTTTAACAGGTCTTCTACACAATGTAAGAATGCCTGTCTTTTTATGTGGTCTGAAGACAACTGAGACCTGTGGAACCTCCCCCTTGGGGGAAGTCCCTTGAATTCCAGAAGATAACCTTGGGAGACTATTTCTAGCGCCCAAGGATCCAGAACATCTCTTGCCCAAGCCTGAGCGAAGAGAGAGAGTCTGCCCCCCACCAGATCCGGTCCCGGATCGGGGGCCAACATTTCATGCTGTCTTGGTAGCAGTGGCAGGTTTCTTGGCCTGCTTTCCCTTGTTCCAGCCTTGCATTGGTCTCCAAGCTGGCTTGGCTTGAGAAGTATTACCCTCTTGCTTAGAGGACGTAGCACTTTGGGCTGGTCCGTTTCTACGAAAGGGACGAAAATTAGGTTTATTTTTTGCCTTGAAAGGCCGATCCTGAGGAAGGGCGTGGCCCTTACCCCCAGTGATATCCGAGATAATCTCTTTCAAGTCAGGGCCAAACAGCGTTTTCCCCTTGAAAGGAATGTTAAGTAGCTTGTTCTTGGAAGACGCATCAGCCGACCAAGATTTCAACCAAAGCGCTCTGCGCGCCACAATAGCAAACCCAGAATTCTTAGCCGCTAACCTAGCCAATTGCAAAGTGGCGTCTAGGGTGAAAGAATTAGCCAATTTGAGAGCATTGATACTGTCCATAATCTCCTCATAAGGAGGAGAATCACTGTCGACCGCCTTTATCAGCTCATCGAACCAGAAACATGCGGCTGTAGCGACAGGGACAATGCATGAAATTGGTTGTAGAAGGTAACCCTGCTGAACAAACATCTTTTTAAGCAAACCTTCTAATTTTTTATCCATAGGATCTTTGAAAGCACAACTATCCTCTATGGGTATAGTGGTGCGTTTGTTTAAAGTGGAAACCGCTCCCTCGACCTTGGGGACTGTCTGCCATAAGTCCTTTCTGGGGTCGACCATAGGAAACAATTTTTTAAATATGGGGGGGAGGGACGAAAGGAATACCGGGCCTTTCCCATTCTTTATTAACAATGTCCGCCACCCGCTTGGGTATAGGAAAAGCTTCTGGGAGCCCCGGCACCTCTAGGAACTTGTCCATTTTACATAGTTTCTCTGGGATGACCAACTTGTCACAATCATCCAGAGTGGATAATACCTCCTTAAGCAGAATGCGGAGATGTTCCAACTTAAATTTAAATGCAATCACATCAGGTTCAGCTTGTTGAGAAATGTTCCCTGAATCAGTAATTTCTCCCTCAGACAAAACCTCCCTGGCCCCATCAGACTGAGTTAGGGGCCCTTCAGAAATATTAATATCAGCGTCGTCATGCTCTTCAGTATCTAAAACAGAGCAGTCGCGCTTACGCTGATAAGTGTTCATTTTGGCTAAAATGTTTTTGACAGAATTATCCATTACAGCCGTTAATTGTTGCATAGTAAGGAGTATTGGCGCGCTAGATGTACTAGGGGCCTCCTGAGTGGGCAAGACTCGTGTAGACGAAGGAGGGAATGATGCAGTACCATGCTTACTCCCCTCACTTGAGGAATCATCTTGGGCATCATTGTCATTGTCACATAAATCACATTTATTTAAATGAATATGAATTCTGGCTTCCCCACATTCAGAACACAGTCTATCTGGTAGTTCAGACATGTTAAACAGGCATAAACTTGATAACAAGTACAAAAAACGTTTTAAAATAAAACCGTTACTGTCACTTTAAATTTTAAACTGAACACACTTTATTACTGCAAATGCGAAAAAACATGAAGGAATTGTTCAAAATTCACCAAATTTTCACCACAGTGTCTTAAAGCTTTAAAAGTATTGCACACCAAATTTGGAAGCTTTAACCCTTAAAATAACGGAACCGGAGCCGTTTTGAACTATAACCCCTTTACAGTCCCTGGTATCTGCTTTGCTGAGACCCAACCAAGCCCCAAGGGGAATACGATACCAAATGACGCCTTCAGAAAGTCTTTTCTAAGTATCAGAGCTCCTCTCACATGCGACTGCATGCCATGCCTCTCAAAAACAAGTGCGCAACACCGGCGCGAAAATGAGGCTCTGCCTATGCTTTGGGAAAGCCCCTAAAGAATAAGGTGTCTAAAACAGTGCCTGCCGATATTATTATATCAAAATACCCAGATAAAATGATTCCTCAAGGCTAAATATGTGTTAATAATCAATCGATTTAGCCCAAAAAAAGTCTACAGTCTTAATAAGCCCTTTTTGAAGCCCTTATTTACAATCGTAATAAACATGGCTTACCGGATCCCAGAGGGAAAATGACAGCTTCCAGCACTACATCGTCTTGTTAGAATGTGTCATACCTCAAGCAGCAAGAGACTGCTCACTGTTCCCCCAACTGAAGTTAATTGCTCTCAACAGTCCTGTGTGGAACAGCCATGGATTTTAGTGACGGTTGCTAAAATAATTTTCCTCATACAAACAGAAATCTTCATCTCTTTTCTGTTTCTGAGTAAATAGTACATACCAGCACTATTTCAAAATAACAAACTCTTGATTGAATAATAAAAACTACAGTTAAACACTAAAAAACTCTAAGCCATCTCCGTGGAGATGTTGCCTGTACAACGGCAAAGAGAATGACTGGGGTAGGCGGAGCCTAGGAGGGATCATGTGACCAGCTTTGCTGGGCTCTTTGCCATTTCCTGTTGGGGAAGAGAATATCCCACAAGTAAGGATGACGCCGTGGACCGGACACACCTATGTTGGAGAAATTAGGTTTATTTTTAGCCTTAAAAGACCTATCCCTGTGGAAGGGTGTGGCCCTTTCCCCCAGTGATGTCTGAAATAATCTCTTTCAATTCTGGTCCAAATAAAGTTTTACCTTTGAAAGGGATGTTAAGCAATTTTGTCTTGGATGACACATCCGCTGACCAAGACTTTAACCAAAGCGCTCTGCGCGCCACGATAGCAAACCCTGAATTTTTCGCCGCTAATCTAGCTAATTGCAAAGCGGCATCTAAAATAAAAGAGTTAGCCAATTTAAGTGCGTGAACTCTGTCCATAACCTCCTCATATGGAGTTTCTTTACTGAGCGACTTTTCTAGTTCCTCGAACCAGAACCACGCTGCCGTAGTGACAGGAACAATGCATGAAATTGGTTGTAGAAGGTAGCCTTGCTGTACAAAAATCTTTTTAAGCAAACCTTCCAATTTTTTATCCATAGGATCTTTGAAAGCACAACTATCTTCGATAGGAATAGTAGTGCGTTTGTTTAGAGTAGAAACTGCCCCCTCGACCTTGGGGACTGTCTGCCATAAGTCCTTTCTGGGGTCGACCATAGGAAATAATTTCTTAAATATAGGGGGGGGGGAACAAAAGGTATGCCGGGCTTTTCCCACTCCTTGTTCACTATGTCCGCCACCCGCTTGGGTATAGGAAAAGCGTCGGGGGGGCACCGGAACCTCTAGGAACTTGTCCATCTTGCATAATTTCTCTGGAACGACCAAGTTGTCACAATCATCCCGAGTAGATAACACCTCCTTAAGCAGTGCGCGGAGATGTTCTAATTTAAATTTAAATGTCACAACATCAGGTTCAGCTTGATGAGAAATTTTTCCTGAATCTGAGATTTCTCCATCAGACAAAACCTCCCTCATGGCCCCTTCAGATTGGTGTGAGGGTATGACAGAACAATTATCATCAGCGCCCTCTTGCTCTTCAGTGTTTAAAACAGAGCAATCGCGCTTTCTCTGATAAGTAGGCATTTTGGATAAAAGATTTGCTATGGAGTTATCCATTACAGCCGTTAATTGTTGCATGGTAATAAGTATTGGCGCACTAGATGTACTAGGGGCCTCCTGCATGGGCAAAACTGGTGTAGACACAGTAGGAGATGATGAAGTATCATGTTTACTCCCCTCATTTGAGGAATCATCTTGGGCAATATCATTATCTGTGGCAGTACTGTCCTTACTTTGTTTGGACGCTATGGCACAATTATCACATAAATTTAAATGGGGAGACACATTGGCTTTCATACATATAGAACATAGCTTATCTGAAGGTACAGACATGTTAAACAGGCTTAAACTTGTCAACAAAGCACAAAAAACTTTTAAAATAAAACCGTTACTGTCTCTTTAAATTTCAAACAGAAAACACTTTATTACTGAATATGTGAAAAAGTATGAAGGAATCGTTCAAAAATTACCAAAATTTCACCACAGTGTCGTCTTAAAGCTTTAAAAGTATTGCACACCAAATTTCAGAGCTTTAACCCTTAAAATAACGGAACCGGAGCCGTTTTTAAATTTAACCCCTATACAGTCCCAGCTATAGTCTTTGCTGAGACCCAACCAAGCCCAGAGGGGAATACGATACCAAATGACGCCTTCTAGAAGCTTTTTCAGTGATTTTTAGATCCTCACACATGCATCTGCATGCCCTGCTCTCAAAAACAACTGCGCAGTAATGGCGCGAAAATGAGGCTCAGTCTATAACTAGAAAGGCCCCCTGACTGAAAAAGGTGTCCAACACAGTGCCTGCCGTTTTATAAACGTTCCCCAAAGATTATAAATGCCAATTGTTAGCCTAAATCTGAATAATATGCCCAAATAAAGCAATCTATTTAGCCCAAAAAAATGTCTACCAGTTTTTTAGACCATATTAAGCCCTTTATTCTGTTTGTTTGACTAAGAAAATGGCTTACCGGTCCCCATGAGGGGAAATGACAGCCTTCCAGCATTACACAGTCTTGTTAGAAATATGTCTAGTCATACCTTAAGCAGAAAAGTCTGCTAACTGTTTCCCCCAACTGAAGTTACTTCATCTCAACAGTCCTATGTGGAAATAGCAATCGATTTTAGTTACTATCTGCTAAAATCATCTTCCTCTCACAAACAGAAATCTTCATCCTTTTCTGTTTCAGAGTAAATAGTACATACCAGCACTATTTTAAAATAACAAACACTTGATAGAAGAATAAAAACTACATTTAAACACCAAAAAAACTCTTAACCATCTCCGTGGAGATGTTGCCTGTGCAACGGCAAAGAGAATGACTGGGGTGGGCAGAGCCTAGGAGGGACTATATGGTCAGCTTTGCTGGGACTCTTTGCCATTTCCTGTTGGGGAAGAGAATATCCCACAAGTAAGGATGACGCCGTGGACCGGACACACCAATGTTGGAGAAACAACATATAAAGCAAAATTGATAAAATTCCTTAAAAGACAGTTTCAGGAATGTGAAAAAATGCCAGTGAACAAGCTTCTAGCAACCAGAAGCAAATAAACAATGAGACTTAAATAATGTGGAGACAATAATGACGCCCATATTTTTTAGCGCCAAAAAAGACGCCCACATTATTTGGCGCCTAAATGCTTTTAGCGCCAAAAATGACGCCACATCCGGTAACGCCGACACTTTGGGCGCAAAAAACGTCAAAAATGACGCAACTTCCGGTGACAAGTATGCGCCAAAAAAGTCCGCGCCAAGAATGACGCAATAAAATGAAGCATTTTCAGCCCCCGCGAGCCTAACAGCCCACAGGGAAAAAAGTCAAATTTTAAGGTAAGAAAAAAATGATCATTCAAATGCATTATCCCAATAATGAAACTGACTGTCTGAAATAAGGAATGTTGAACATCCTGAATCAAGGCAAATAAATGTTTAAACACAAATATTTAGAACTTTATATAAAATTGCCCAACCATAGCTTAGAGTGTCACAAAAATAAGACTTACTTACCCCAGGACACTCATCTACATGTAGTAGAAAGCCAAACCAGTACTGAAACGAGAATCAGTAGAGGTAATGGTATATATAAGAGTATATCGTCGATCTGAAAAGGGAGGTAAGAGATGAATCTCTACGACCGATAACAGAGAACCTATGAAATAGACCCCGTAGAAGGGGATCATTGAATTCAAATAGGCAATTCTCTCTTCACATCCCTCTGACATTCACTGCACGCTGAGAGGAAAACCGGGCTCCAACCTGCTGCAGAGCGCATATCAACGTAGAATCTAGCACAAACTTACTTCACCACCTCCACAGGAGGCAAAGTTTGTAAAACTGATTTGTGGGTGTGGTGAGGGGTGTATTTATAGGCATTTTGAGGTTTGGGAAACTTTGCCCCTCCTGGTAGGAATGTATATCCCATACGTCACTAGCTCATGGACTCTTGCTAATTACATGAAAGAAATACAAGTAGCACTTTGCTATTTCCAAACCACTTTTTTTTCAAAATTAGCGCTAGTTACATTGGAACACTGATATCTTTCAGGAATCCCTGAATATCCCTTGACAAGTACGGTATATATTTTTATTTAGAAGACATCCCAAAGCATTGATCTAGGCCCATTTTGGTATATTTCATGCCACCATTTCACCGCCAAATGCGATCAAATAAAAAAAAATTGTTGACTTTTTCACAATTTTTTTCACAAACTTTAGGTTTCTCGCTGAATTTATTTACAAACAACTTATGCAATTATAGCATAAATGGTTGTAAATGCTTCTCTGGGATCCCCTTTCTTCGTAATTGTGAATCATAATATAGAAACCTGAAAGACTGGACTGCATAAAAAAAAGCAGGACAGATGTCTTGTAACTGCATTGTGACAGCTAAATGTTTTAACCCCTTGCTAACTGCAATGCATTACACAGGGATGTGCTGCAGCCCCCTCTAGCTGCTAAGGGGGTTAATGCACAACAAACAGATCTTGTTAGGGTAAGTTACCTTCAGCTCCACATTCTTCCCAAAGGTCACATCCCCCGACACTGTGAGGTGATCCAGCTCAAGCATATCTGGGATATTTTCAAACCTTTTCAAGTAGTCCTGAACCTAATGATAAACAAACATATGAAATTACTTTGCAGTGCACACAGTACAAACTTGGCCAGAGAATAGGTTTCTTTAGAAGGGTTAAAAATAACCCACAGTTCAAGTGAAAGTGACGCTAATGCAGTGTACTGTAATGTTAGTTCAATTCTGCATCACAATTGCAGCATCACAACCACTTGAAATGGAAAGAAATAATATTCTGTAAATAAAAGCAGTTGGATACAAAACCTTAAAATATTATTTCTGACATTTTAAACTAACACTGCTTTGCAAACTATATGTTTGCCTTTTAAACCAACATTTCAACGTTCTGTTAAAGGAATAGTTTAGTCAAAAATAAACTTTCATGATTCAGATAGAGCATGCAATGTTTACTCCTATTATCAATTTTTCTTTGTTCTCTTTATTTGAATGTAAGCATAGGAGTCGGCCCATTTTTGGTTCAGCACCTGGGTAGCGCTTGCTGATTGATGTATAAATGTAGCCACTAATCAGCAAGTGCTACCCAGGTGCTGGACCAAAAATGGGCTGGCTCCTAAGCTTACATTCAAATAAAGATACCAAGAGAACAAAGAAAAATTGATAATAAGAGTAAATTGGAAAGTTGCTTAACATGGCATGCTCTACATGAATCATTTAAGTTTCATTTTTACTAGACTGTCCCTTTAAGATAACAATCCTAAAAAGAAAAAAGTTCCATTGAAAAAAGTGTCATGTTCAGATACGTACATTTTTAAGGGATCTAGAAATGTGAGGTGGTTTAAGTCGTTAAGTAGGTACTCACAGGAAGACAATAGGTAATTTACAAGACAATACACAGGTTCCTGTCATTCTGCCAAAACGTTTTGGTACACTGCCCATTATGTGGGACCCAGTGGTCATTACACAATACAACTTGCACTGACTCCTTTTCTAGTCAGAACTCTTACTTATGCCACTATTTGTAGAACTGCAGGTCACAGTAACAATGTGCATTGTTCTGTGTGTGTGTTCAAGCTTTTATATGTACACAAACTTGTGTTGTAAATAAAGTACATAAAAAAAAAAGAATGCTTACCTGATAAATTTCTCTCTTTCCGGACATGGAGAGTCCATGACATCATTCCAATTACTAGTGGGATATTCACTCACAGGAGGAGGCAAAGAGCACCCCAGCAAAGCTGTTAAGTGTCACTTCCCTTACCCATATCCCCCAGTCAGCCAGCTGAAGGGAAATGGAAAAGGAAGATAACACAAAAGTGTAAAGGTGCCTGACGTTTAGTAAAAAAATACTGTCTAATCTAAAGGGTGGGGTCGTGGACTCTCCATGACCGGAAAGAAAGAAATTTATCAGGTAAGCATACATTTTAATTTTCTTTCCTAAGACATGGAAAGTCCACAACGTCATTCCAATTACTAGTGGGAACCAATACCCAAGCTAGAGAACGGGAATGAACAGGGAGGGAGAACAATACAGGCAGACCTAAACAGAAGGGACCACTGCTTGAAGAACCTTTCTCCCAAAAGAGGCCTCAGCCGAGGCAAAAGTATCAAATTTGGAAAAAGTATGCAAAGAAGACCATGTTGCCGCCTTGCAAATCTGTCCACAGAAGCTTCAATTTTGAATGCCCAAGAAGAGGAGACAGTCCTCGTGGAATGAGCCTTTATTCTCTCAGGTGGTTGCTGACCAGCAGTCTCATAAGCAAAACGAATCATACTTCTCAACCAGAGGGAAAGAGAAGTAGAAGTGGCCTTCTGACCCTTGCACTTTCCAGAGAAACAAACAAACAGGGCAGAAGACTGGCGAAAATCTTTAATAGCCTGTAGGTAAAATTTAAGAGTACACACAACATCCAAGTTATGCAAAAGACGTTCCTTATGAGAAGAAGGATTAGGACAAAAGGAAGGAACAACAATTTCCTGATTAATGTTTCAATCCGAAACCACCTTAGGGAGAAACCCCAATTTAGTACTAAGGACCGCCTTATCCGCATGAAAAATAAGGTAAGGCGAATCACACTGCAGAGCCGGGAGTTCAGAAACTCTATGAGCAGAGGAAATAGCAATAGGAAACAAAACTTTCCAAGATAACTTAATATCTACAGAATGCATTGGCTCAAACGGAGCCTGCTGCAAAACTTTAAGAACTAGCTTAAGACTCCAAGGAGGAGCAACAGGTTTAAACATAGGCCTGATTATGGCCAAGGCCCGACAAAAAGATTGAACATCTGGCACATCCACCAGACGCTTATGTAAAAGAATAGATAATGAGCCTTCAGAGAACTGACAATCTTTTCTCCAGACCTTCCTGGAGAAATGACAAAATTCTAGGAATCCTGACCCTACTCCAAGAGAAACACTTCGATTCACATCAATATAGGTATGTGCGCCATACCTCATGCTAAATCTTACGAGTAACAGGGTTAGGAGCCTGATGCATGGTATCAATTACTGACTCAGAATACCCACGCTTAGCCAGAACTAAGCGTTCAATCTCCATGCAGTCAACTTCAGAGAAATAAGATTTGGATGGAGGAAAGGACCCCGAGTTAGAAGTTCCTTCCTCAGAGGTAAACTCCAAGGAGGAAGAGATGACATCTTCACTAAGTCTACAAACCAGATCCTGCGAGGCCATGCAGGAGCTATCAGAATTACAGACGCTCTCTTCTGTTTGATACAAGCAATGACTCGCGGAAGGAGAGCTAATGGAGGAAACGGGTATGCTAGACCAAAATCCCAAGGAACCACCAGAGCATCTATCAGGGCGGCCTGAGGATCTCTTGACCTTGAACCATACCTTGGAAGCTTGGCGTTCTGACGAGAGGCCATCAGATCCAACTCCGGCACCCCCCACTTGAGGGTTAACCTGGAGAACACCTCCGGATGGAGAGCCCACTCCCCGGGATGAAGGGTCTGTCTGCTCAGAAAATCCACCTCTCAGTTGTCCACTCCTGGAATGTGGATGGCAGACAGGAGACAATCGTGAGCTTCCACCCACTGAATTATGCGAGTCACCTCCTTCATGGCCAAGAAACTGTGTTCCTCCCTGGTGGTTGATGTAAGCCACTGAGGTAATCTTGTCCGACTGGAATTTGATAAACTGGGCTAAAGACAACTGAGGCTAAGCCATCAGGGCACTGAAGATCGCTCTCAACTCCAAGATGTTTATGGGGAGAGAAGACTCCTCTCGAGTCCATAGGCCCTGAGCCTTTAACGAGTCCCAGACTGGAGAGAGAGAGGCAAGAAGAGAGAAGTTTGGATTTTCTTACCTCCGTCAGAAAGATCTTCATAGATAGGGAATCTATGATGGTCCCTAAGAAACACACCCTTGTAGTTGGAACAAACTCTTCTCCAGATTCACTTTCCATCCGTGGGAATGTAGAAATGACAACAAGATCTCTGTATGAGAGTTTGCTAGTTGAAAAGATGGCGCCTGAACCACAATTACCTGAGACCTGAAAACTGCCAAGAGAGCCCCCAGAACCTTTATGAAAATTCTGGGAGCTGTGGCAAGGCAAAACGGAAGAGCAACAAATTGAAAGTGCTTGTCTAGAAAAGTGAATCTCAGAAACTGGTGATGATCCCTGTGGATGGGAACATGAAGATACGCTTCCTTCAGGTCTATGGTCGTAATAAATTGACCCTCTTGGACCAAAGGAACAAAGGAACAAATGGTTTTCCTTTTGAAGGACGGTACCCTGAGAAATTTGTTGAAACACTTTAGGTCTAAAATGGGTCGAAAAGTTCCCTCTTTTTTGGGAACCACAAACAGATTTGAATAAAACCCTAGAGCCTGTTCCCTTACTGGGACTGGATCAATCATTTCCAGGGATGAATGGTCCTGTTCAGAGCTTAAGAATGCCTCTCTTTTTACCTGATCCACAGCTAACCTTGAGAGGCAGAATCTGCCCCTGTGAAAATAAGTCTTGAAATCTATTTTGTAACCCTGAGATACTATGTCCACAGCCCAAGGGTCTGGGACATCGCAAATCCAAGCTTGTCGAAACAAGGAAAGTCTGCCCCCCACTTGATTCAATCCCGGACCGGGGGCAGATGCCCCCTTCATGCTGACTTAGTCTCAGATGAAGGCTTCTTTGATTGCTTTCCCTTATTCTAAGACTGGTTGGATCTCAAAGAGGACTTGGACTGCTCCGGCTTGGAGGAGGAAGACTTTTGACCCTTGACGTTGCGAAAATTAGAATTTTGACATCCCTTAGGTCTATTTCAAGTCAAAAGTGCGCATTTCTTATAAAACAGCCTAGTAATACCGGAAGATTAAATGTTGAGCCCAATACCCCAAATCCCCCAATAAAAAATAACATAAGTACCATTTAAAACATAAGTTATCAGCCACAGAGTAAACTTCCCATAAACAGAAAGAGAAGATTAACCCCATAGTCTCCACACATACAATAAGTACCTGCACACTGCCTATTTAAATCCTATATAAAGGATTAAACGTATCCCAAGTAAATACTGCAGAAAAAAATCTTCTCAAGTGCAAGTCTCCAAGACCTAAAAGACAAAAGAACTTACCTGCAAATCCAGCTGTCAGGCAGGAAGGCAGCTTACAAGGCATGAAAGGACACATACTCCTTACAGAGACCTGTAGAAAAAGAAAAAACAGAGTAACCAACTCTGGCTTTCTATACCGAGGGCAGCAAATATGTTAAACAAAGCAAGGACCACCTCACCACTTTCGAACTGCTTAAAAGCCACCATTGCTCTTACTCAAGAGATTGATGTGGACACGGCTAAACCCAAATCCTTGCTTGCAGGGAAAAGTACCCAAAAAAGGAATAAAATCTTCAGACACTGAACTTCACCTCCTCCACTGACAAAGGCAAAGAGAATTAATGGGGGTTATGGGTAAGGGAAGTTACACTTAACAGTTTTGCTGGGTGCTCTTTGCCTCCTCCTGTTGGCCAGGAGTGAATATCCCACTAGTAATTGAAATGACGTACTGGACTCTCCATGTCTTAGGAAAGAAATAAAAATAAAAGCAGACACGCTGCTTTGACAAGGTTGAGGTGTCCATTTATGTCACGTTCCTTGCATAGATCTTTTGAAACAGGCTATTTCCTGATACAGTTCAAAGCTGGCTCCATATTCTTTAGTGAACACCCAGTCTGTCAGTTTACATGGTGCACAGTGCAGAAGAAACCGATTACTGCAGTTTTAAAGCTTTAATAGGCTGGGCTTACAGTATTACAAGCACTATATTAACTGCATGTTAATGGGGTTTTAACTTTCACTGGACCAAAACAATAGTGATAAAATACACCCTACAACTGCATTTGTTCTTTTCTAACCAATACTAGTTTATCGATTATGCTTCATCTGTGTATATAATCATTATTCAAATGGATATACATGTACAAAGGGTTTATAATATTGTACACCTAATTTATATCTAGCAATATACCTGAAATGATAAAGATCGTGGTAGAAAATGAAATACACGGTACACTTATTAGAAAAGAAATGAAACACCTGTTATAACATTTTGTAATAGCTATTGATTTTTAATAAAGTGGGGGAGGAATATATCTGCTTTATATAATCAAAGCAATCAGCTGTTATGAGGCATTACATTACTTAGTGGTCAAATGAACATGTAAATTCATGTAAAATAAATTGCATCAGGCCATAAAAACGGCAATTCAATGAGGACATTATAAGTATATAAGTGTTATTCAATACTCTGTGTATATCAGATTATTGTATCACATGTAGTCACAGATAACACTCACTTCCTTTTCCCACTAAGATTATCGCAGATGGAGTAACACTTTTCTCATTACTGTAATGGCCCAAACACAATTTGTTAAATAGATTTAGATCTCATAGACGAGGGAGATTATGCTGCCAACATAAAATGGCAATTGTGTTTTTAGCAACAAATGTAGATTGATATTGCTTTGTCTCACTGCAAAAGTATTATACCCTTAAAGGGACAGTAAACACCTTGAGATTTAATATAAAATGTTTAATTATGTGTAATAGAACAACTTTGCAATATACTTCCATATTTATGTTGTCCCCCTTTCATTTAATTTAGTTCTGAAAAAGGTACATTTTGTAATTCTCAGAGCTAGAAATACACCTGCTGACTACTCAGAGCTAACCCTACAACATGTCTTTAACTAACTGTCTAACATATAACAACTACAAATCAATTTGCTTTATATTAATGACTGCGACTATCCTTGATGTCTGCAAACTCAAGCACAGATTGGCTTCTCCAAATAAAGCAAGTGGTAGGTGGAGTTTGGCTACTGAAAACCAATCGCAGTAAACATGTTATTTTGTTTTAAAAAAATGTTTAGACATGGCTGATATTTTATTCAATAGTAAGACAACAGCAGTTCTTGTAGTTACAAGGTGTTTACTGTCATATATATATATATATATATATATAATTTTTTTTATAAATATAATTATGTAGTCAATTCTCCAGGAGCAAGTTTTATTTATAAAGACATCAAATCAGCACACACATATTCTACATTTATCATACATACTGTTTAGAAGACTCAAAATGTTCTATATGTTTAACAGTTTGAGGACTGAAAATGACCAAGCAGGTCTGGCCACAAACATTAATACTCACCTGTGTGAATGAACTTCCTAGTTTGATCAAAGGAACCGAGGGAAACTCTCGTTTTTCGCTCATTGTTAAGGATCCAGCGTTCAGGCTGTAAAGGTTGGACATGACAAGCAGAAGGTCTGACGTGGTCTTCACAGGCAAGAAACGGCTTCGAGGCACATTGATACCCAAAGAATTCTCAAAGCTTTTAATGGCAGCTCCAACTGCTGTTTCTAGTTGAATCACATTTAGCCCTCCATCTAACGTCTGTAAAGACATGAGGGGTTAAAGACGGTCTTTGTAAAGCACTATTTTCTGTCAACATCACAACAGATCCCTGCCATATACTACTGATGGAAAGGGGAGCAGAGATTTTTTTTTACACATGCAGCCATGTTTACATTTACCTTTGGATTAACAATAATTTCCATATCAATTGCATTGGCATCCTGCAGTCGCTTGATCGCTGGCAATGAAATCCACAAATTGTTTGTGTTAAAGATCTTAAACTTGGAGACAGATTTAAACTCATCCACATGTGCTTTTGGTACTTGGGCGATTTCCACAAGCCTTAGCTTCCCCTCATATTGAGTGAGGGTGCCACCCTGAAAATGGTAAGATTGTACAGATAAATATCTTAAATGGATAGACTTAGATGCATCATGAACAAATCCCCAATATAAAAAATAAATAACATCCTAACACCAATGTCCTCTGGCAAAAGGGACAGTAAAGTCAAGATTAAACAGCCATGATTTAAAGGGATAAGTCTACTCAAAATTAAACTTTCATGATTCAGATAGGAGTAAAATCACATGCTCTATTATCAAATTGTCTTTGTTCTCTTGGTATCAATATGAAAAAGCAAGAATGTAAAGCTTAGGAGCCAGCTCATTTTTGGTTTAGCACCTGGATAGCGCTTGCTGATTGGTGTCTAAATGTTGCCACCAAATCAGAAAGTGCTACCCAGGTGTTGAACCAAAAACGGGTTGGCTTCTAAGCCTTCATTCTTGCTTTTTCAAATAAAGATACCAAAAGAACGAAGAAAAATTTATAATCGGAATAAATTAGAAAGATGCTTAAAATTGCATGCTCTGAATCATGAAAGTTTAATTTCGACTAGACTATCCCTTTAAGATAGAGAATACATCATTTTAAAAACCATTCCAAGTTATTTCATTTACTTCATTCTCTTGGTATCATTTGTTGAAAAGCACATATGGGCAGGCTTGAGAACAGCAATGCACTACTGGGAGCTAGCTGGTGATTGGTTGCAGCACATACAGTATGTCTTGTCATTTGCTCACATGAAGTGATCAGCTAGCTCTCAGTAGTCCTGCTGCATGAACAAAAGATACAAAGAGAATGAAGCACATTTAATAATAGAAGTAAATTGTATTTTCTATCTGAATCATGAAATGAAAAATTTGGATTTTATGTCCCTTTAACAGTAAAGGATTTTTTTTTTTACTAAACAATGCATACCACATAAATGTTTAATTAGGAGTATTACAAATCCTTTGCAACAATTTTGCACACTTTTCTTATAATTTAATAAACTGTGTGTTTCTTTTAACTGCACTTAGAGAGACTGGAATGCATGAACTAGAACCCTGACCAAATACATTGCACAGGTGCTCATTTATATCCTTAATTGGTTGCAAAAGGAGAGATAAGATGAACCTACTCCAATACTTTCCAATAGTTATGTTCCTAAACTGCAACAGTGCAAATTTTGC
This sequence comes from Bombina bombina, assembly GCF_027579735.1. Lineage (NCBI taxonomy): Eukaryota > Metazoa > Chordata > Amphibia > Anura > Bombinatoridae > Bombina > Bombina bombina. The sequence goes on along the minus strand of NC_069502.1, from coordinate 1,000,839,533 downwards.
CAAAGAAATGTCAATTATAAATGCTTTCCAAATATTTTGTATACAGAACATTTATAATGCATTGCTTATTTGTTGGTATAAACTATTAACATGTATTGATAGACTTTACTGTTCCTTCTTAATCGCCCTATTACCCGGGATAGGCACAGACAAAGGCTGTGGCGGACATTTTCCAAAGTACAGACCTTAGTGAAAGACACCAAGGTACATTTGAAACATTATTTTATAGTGATTGGTGTTATTATACTGATGCAGATACCACTGATCCTATAACCAGCCCTCCTCTGAATATACCCATGTGCCAGTGTCACTACTGTGTCTTTGTATAGTGTTTGGTGTTATTATACAGATGCAGATACCACTGATCCTATAACCAGCCCTCCTCTGAATATACCCATGTGCCAGTGTCACTACTGTGTCATTATATAGTGATGGGTGTTGTTATACTGATGCAGATACCACTGATCCTATAACCAGCCCTCCTCTGAATATACCCATGTGCCAGTGTCACTACGGTGTCATTATACAGTGATGGGTGTTATTATACTGATGCAGATACCACTGATCCTATAACCAGCCCTCCTCTGGCTATAACCATGAGCCACTGTCACTACTGTGTCTTTGTATAGAGCTGGGTGTTACTATACTGATGCAGATACCACTGATCCTATAACCAGCCCTCCTCTGAATATACCCATGAGCCAGTGTCACTACTGTGTCTTTGTATAGTGCTTGGTGTTATTATACTGATGCAGATACTACTGATCCTATAACCAGCCCTCCTCTGGCTATAACCATGAGCCAGTGTCACTACTGTGTCTTTGTATAGTGATTGGTGTTATTATACAGATGCAGATACCACTGATCCTATAACCAGCCCTCCTCTGAATATGCCCATGAGCCAATGTCACGACTGTGTCTTTGTATAGTGCTTGGTGTTATTATACTGATGCAGATATCACTGATCCTATAACCAGCCCTCCTCTGGCTATAACCATGAGCCACTGTCACTACTGTGTCATTATATAGTGCTGGGTGTTACTATACTGATGCAAATACCACTGATCCTATAACAAGCCCTGCTCTGGCTATAACCATGAGCCACTGTCACTACTGTGTCATTATATAGTGCTGGGTGTTACTATACTGATGCAGATACCACTGATCCTATAACCAGATCTCCTCTGGCTATACCCATGTGCCATTGTCACTTCTGTGTCATTATATAGTGCTGGGTGTTATTATACTGATGCAGATATCACTAATCCTATAACAAGCCCTCCTCTGGCTATACACATGTGCCACTGTCACTACTGTGTCATTATATAGTGCTGGGTGTTATTATACTGATGCAGATACCACTAATTCTATAACCAGCCCTCCTCTGGCTATACACATGTGCCAGTGTCACTTCTGTGTCTTTGTATAGAGCTGGGTGTTATACTGATGCAGATACCACTAATTCTATAACCAGCCCTCCTCTGGCTATACGCATGTGCCAGTGTCACTACTGTGTCATTATATAGTGCTGGGTGTTACTATACTGATGCAGATACCACTGATCCTATAACCAGACCTCCTCTGGCTATACCCATGTGCCAGTGTCACTACTGTGTCATTATATAGTGCTGGGTGTTATTATACCGATGCAGATACCACTAATTCTATAACCAGCCCTCCTCTGACTATACGCATGTGCCAGTGTCACTTCTGTGTCTTTGTATAGAGCTGGGTGTTATTATACAGATACCACTGACCCTATAACCAGCCCTCCTCTGGCTATACCCATGTGCCAGTGTCACTTCTGTGTCTTTGTATAGAGCTGGGTGTTATTATACAGATACCACTGACCCTATAACCGGCCCTCCTCTGGCTATATCCATGTGCCAGTGTCACTTCTGTGTCTTTGTATAGAGCTGGGTGTTATACTGATGCAGATACCACTGATCCTATAAGCAGATCTCCTCTGGCTATACCCATGTGCCAGTGTCACTACTGTGTCATTATATAGTGCTGGGTGTTATTATACCGATGCAGATACCACTAATTCTATAACCAGCCCTCCTCTGGCTATACGCATGTGCCAGTGTCACTACTGTGTCATTATATAGTGCTGGGTGTTACTATACTGATGCAGATACCACTGATCCTATAACCAGACCTCCTCTGGCTATACCCATGTGCCAGTGTCACTACTGTGTCATTATATAGTGCTGGGTGTTATTATACCGATGCAGATAGCACTAATTCTATAACCAGCCCTCCTCCGACTATACGCATGTGCTAGTGTCACTTCTGTGTCTTTGTATAGAGCTGGGTGTTATTATACAGATACCACTGACCCTATAACCAGCCCTCCTCTGGCTATACCCATGTGCCAGTGTCACTTCTGTGTCTTTGTATAGAGCTGGGTGTTATACTGATGCAGATACCACTGACCCTATAACCAGCTTTATCTGGCTATACGCATGTGCCAGTGTCACTACTGTGTCATTATATAGTGCTGGATGTTATGATACTGATGACGATACCACTGATCCTATAACCAGACCTCCTCTGGCTATACCCATGTGCCATTGTCACTTCTGTGTCTTTGTATAGAGCTGGGTGTTATTATACAAATGCAGATACACATCCAGTATTTCACTCAGGCTTTATTCCATAACTTATCACCCAATATCATTAGCAGTCTCTTGACAAGCCCCTAACTTTATTCAAACTACATTTTTTTTTATTCCTTTTATTTAATAAGAAATAAAAGATACACATAGGTTGTGATGGACACTGCAAGGGCTAGTCACGGACACCTTGCCTATCCCTGCCTACTACGATACTTTTGCAAAGGTAAAATGTTGATGATTTAAGACAGGGATGGGCAACTACTGCACTAATTTTTGCGGCTCCGGGAAAAAACAAAATTTATGCTTACCTGATAAATGAATTTCTTTCATGGTGGTGAGAGTCAACTCTTGGCCACTAGGAGGAGGCAAAGATAACCCACATTCCCAAGCTTTGTATCCCTCTCACTTCTCTGAAATTCCATTCTAACATATAGCAGTGAAATGAAAAAAACATAATTTATGCTTACCTGATAAATTTATTTCTCTTGTAGTGTGTTCAGTCCACGGGTCATCCATTACTTATGGGATATATTCTCCTTCCCAACAGGAAGTTGCAAGAGGATCACCCAAGCAGAGCTGCTATATAGCTCCTCCCCTCACATGTCATATCCAGTCATTCGACAGAAACAAGACGAGAAAGGAGAAACTATAGGGTGCAGTGGTGACTGGAGTTATAATTTAAAATTTAGAACCTGCCTCAAAAAGACAGGGCGGGCCGTGGACTGAACACACTACAAGAGAAATAAATTTATCAGGTAAGCATAAATTATGTTTTCTCTTGTTAAGTGTGTTCAGTCCACGGGTCATCCATTACTTATGGGATACCAATACCATACCAAAGCTAAAGTACACGGATGATGGGAGGGACAAGGCAGGAACATTAAACAGAAGGAACCACTGCCTGTAGAACCTTTCTCCCAAAAACAGCCTCCGAAGAAGCAAAAGTGTCAAATTTGTAAAAAGTATGAAGTGAAGACCAAGTTGCAGCCTTGCAAATCTGTTCAACAGAGGCCTCATTCTTAAAGGCCCAGGTGGAAGCCACAGCTCTAGTGGAATGAGCTGTAATTTTTTCAGGAGGCTGCTGTCCAGCAGTCTCGTAGGCTAAGCGTATTATGCTACGAAGCCAAAAAGAGAGAGAGGTAGCCGAAGCCTTTTGACCTCTCCCCTGTCCAGAGTAAACGACAAACAGAGAAGAAGTTTGTCAAAAATCTTTAGTTGCCTGTAAGTAGAACTTCAGGGAACGGACCACGTCTAGATTATGCAAAAGACGTTCCTTCTTTGAAGAAGGATTAGGGCATAACGATGGAACAACAATCTCTTGATTGATATTCCTGTTAGAAACAACCTTAGGTAAAAACCCAGGTTTAGTACGCAGGACTACCTTGTCTGAATGAAAGATCAGATAAGGAGAATCACAATGTAAGGCAGATAACTCAGAGACTCTTCGAGCCGAGGAAATAGCTATCAAAAACAGAACTTTCCAAGATAAAAGCTTAATATCAATGGAATGAAGGGGTTCAAACGGAACACCCTGAAGAACTTTAAGAACCAAGTTTAAGCTCCACGGAGGAGCAACAGTTTTAAACACAGGCTTAATCCTAGCCAAAGCCTGACAAAAAGCCTGGACGTCTGGATTCTCTGCCAGACGCTTGTGTAAAAGAATAGACAGAGCAGAAATCTGTCCCTTTAGTGAACTAGCGGATAAGCCCTTTTCTAAACCCTCTTGTAGAAAAGACAATATCCTAGGAATCCTAACCTTACTCCATGAGTAACTCTTGGATTCACACCAATATAAATATTTACGCCATATCTTGTGGTAAATTTTTCTGGTAACCAGGTTTCCGAGCCTGTATTAATGTATCAATAACCGAATCCGAAAACCCAAGCTTTGATAGAATCAAGCGTTCAATTTCCAAGCAGTCAGCCTCAGAGAAATTAGGTTTGGATGGTTGAAAGGACCCTGAATTAGAAGATCCTGCCTCAGGGGTAGAGACCATGGTGGACAGGACGACATGTCCACTAGATCTGCATACCAGGTCCTGCGTGGCCACGCAGGCGCTATCAGAATCACCGATGCTCTCTCCTGTTTGATCCTGGCAATCAGTCGAGGTAGCAACGGAAAAGGTGGAAACACATAAGCTATGTTGAAAACCCAAGGGGCTGCTAGTGCATCTACCAGCACCGCACCCGGGTCCCTGGACCTGGATCCGTAACAAGGAAGCTTGGCGTTCTGGCGAGATGCCATGAGATCCAGATCCGCTTTGCCCCAACGACGAATCAGTTGAGCAAATACCTCCGGGTGGAGAGCCCACTCCCCCGGATGAAAGGTCTGGCGACTTAGAAAATCCGCCTCCCAGTTCTCCACGCCTGGGATGTAGATCGCTGACAGGTGGCAAGAGTGAGACTCTGCCCAGCGAATTATCTTCGAGACTTCCAACATTGCTAGGGAACTCCTGGTTCCCCCTTGATGATTGATGTAAGCCACAGTCGTGATGTTGTCCGACTGAAATCTGATGAACCTCAGTGTTGCTAACTGAGGCCAAGCTAGAAGAGCATTGAATATTGCTCTTAATTCTAGAATGTTTATCGGGAGGAGTCTCTCCTCCTGAGTCCACAATCCCTGAGCCTTCAGGGAGTTCCAGACTGCTCCCCAGCCTAGTAGGCTGGCATCTGTTGTTACAATCGTCCAATCTGGTCTGCGAAAAGTAATTCCTTTGGACAGATGAACCCGTGACAACCACCAGAGAAGAGAATCTCTGGTCTCCTGGTCCAGGTTTAGCAAAGGGGACAGATCTGAGTAATCCCCGTTCCATTGACTTAGCATGCATAGTTGCAGCGGTCTGAGATGTAGGCGCGCAAACGGCACTATGTCCATTGCCGCGACCATTAAGCCGATTACTTCCATGCACTGAGCTACTGATGGGCTTGGAATGGAGTGAAGTACATGGCAAGCATTGAGAATCTTTGATAACCTGGACTCCGTCAGGTAAATCTTCATCTCTACAGAATCTATAAGAGTCCCTAGAAAAGGGACCCTTGTGAGTGGTAACAGAGAACTCTTTTCCACGTCCACTTTCCACCCATGCGACCTCAGAAATGCTAGAACTATCTCTGTATGAGACTTTGCATTTTGAAAACTTGACGCTTGTATCAGAATGTCGTCTAGGTACGGAGCCACCGCTATGCCTCGCGGTCTTAGTACCGCCAGAAGTGAGCCCAGAACCTTTGTAAAAATTCTCTGGGCCGTAGCTAACCCGAAGGGAAGAGCTACAAACTGGTAATGCCTGTCTAGAAAGGCAAACCTTAGGTACCGATAATGATCTTTGTGAATCGATATGTGAAGGTAGGCATCCTTTAAGTCCACTGTGGTCATATATTGACCCTCTTGGATCATGGGTAGGATGGTCCGAATGGTTTCCATCTTGAACGATGGAACCCTTAGGAATTTGTTTAAGATTTTTAAGTCTAAGATTGGTCTGAAGGTTCCCTCTTTCTTGGGAACCACAAACAGATTTGAATAAAACCCTTGCCCCTGTTCCGTTCGCGGAACTGGGTGGGTCACTCCCATCACTAAGAGGTCTTGTACACATTGTAGAAATGCCTCTTTCTTTACTAGGTTTGTTGATAACCTTGACAGATGAAACCTCCCTTGTGGAGGAGAAGTTTTGAAATCCAGAAGGTATCCCTGAGATATAATCTCCAACGTCCAGGGATCCTGTACATCTCTTGCCCAAGCCTGGGCGAAGAGAGAAAGTCTGCCCCCCACTAGATCCGTCTCCGGAAAGGGGGCCCTGCATGGTTAAATGCACTACGGCATCCGAAACAAACGCATTAGCCAGCTTAAGGGTTCTAATCTTGCTCAAAGATTCATCCAATGGTGCTGTGCGAATCGCCTCTTCCAGAGACTCAAACCAGAATGCCGCTGCAGCAGTGACAGGCGCAATGCATGCAAGAGGCTGTAATATAAAACCTTGTTGAACAAACATTTTCTTAAGGTAACCCTCTAATTTTTTATCCATTGGATCTGAGAAAGCACAGCTATCCTCCACCGGGATAGTGGTACGCTTGGCTAAAGTAGAAACTGCTCCCTCCACCTTAGGGACCGTCTGCCATAAGTCTCGTGTGGTGGCGTCTATAGGGAACATTTTTCTAAATATCGGAGGAGGGGAAAAGAGCACACCGGGTCTATCCCACTCCTTGCTAATAATCTCTGTAAGCCTCTTTGGTATAGGAAAAACGTCAGTACACACCGGTACCGCATAGTATTTATCCAGCCTACATAATTTCTCGGGGATTGCCACCGTGTCACAATCATTCAGAGCCGCTAACACCTCCCCTAGTAACACGCGGAGGTTCTCAAGCTTAAATTTAAAATTTGAAATTTCTGAATCCGGTCTCCCCGAATCAGAACCGTCACCCACAGAATGAAGCTCTCCGTCCTCATGTTCTGCAAATTGTGACGCAGTATCAGACATGGCTCTCGTGTCATCGGCGCGCTCTGTCCTTAATCCAGAGCTGTCGCGCTTGCCTCTTAACTCGTATTGTATAATACTTCTTTCATAACATTAGCCATATCATGTAAAGTGATTTGTAAGGGCCTAGATGTACTTGGCGCCTCAATCTTACGCACCTCCCGAGCGGGAGACGAAGGTACTGACACGTGAGGAGAGTTAGACGGCATAACTTCCCCCTCGTTGTCTGGTGATAATTTCTTTATCGGTACAGATTGACTTTTATTCAAAGTAATATCAATACAATTGGTACACATATTTCTATTGGGCTCCACATCGGCTTTTAAACATAATGAACAAGCAGATTCCTCTGTATCAGACATGTTTAAACAGACTAGCAATGAAGCTAGCAAGCTTGGAAATTACTTCAATAAGTTTACAAGCAATATAAAAAAAACGCTGCAGCGCTTATTTTAAAAAACACAATTGAAGAACAAAGAACTAGTTCAGTTATAGTCAACAATTCTTTAAATGTATTAATTAGCAGAGGATTGCACCCACAAGCAAACGGATGATTAACCCCTCTATACCCAAAAAACGGATAATCAATTTATGATTTAACGCTTTTATCACAGTCAAACACACTGTCACAGGTCTGCTGTGACTGATTACCTCCCTCAAAAACAAATTTTGAAGATCCCTGAGCTCTCTGGAGACGTCCTGGATCAAAGAGGAAGAAGCAGGAAGACTGTGCTAGAATTTTAACTGCGCAACAAGGCGCTAAAAAAAAAAAGGTCCCTCCCACTCCTATTACAACAGTGGGAGACCTGATATAACGGTTTCTATGCAGAAATATGCGTTAGCCGTGTGGAAAAAAATCATGCCCAAAAAGATTTATCACCAAAGTACCTCACAAAACGATTAACATGCCAGTAAACGTTTTAAAAAACAACATTTCAGATGCTGTGTAAAGTTATTACTAAGCCTGCTACCAGTCGCTTCTACTGCAGTTAAGGCTCACACATTATATCAGTATTAACAGTATTTTTTCAGTCAAATTCTAGTCCCTAGAAAATAACTCTATTGTGCATACATTTATCAGCCTGATACCAGTCACTACTACTGCATTTAAGGCTGTACTTACATCATACGGGTAACAGCAGTGTTTTCTTAGTCAATTCCATTCCCAGAAAATATTGTACTGCACATACCTCATTTGCGGGAGACCCCGCATGCTATTCCCATTTTCTGAAGTTACCCCACTCCTCAGAATGTCGAGAACAGCCAGTGGATCTTAGTTACGCTTGCTAAGATCATAGAAAACGCAGGCAGTTTCTTCTTCCAAATACTGCCTGAGATAGAGAAACAGCACACTCCAGTGCCATTTAAAATAACAAACTTTTGATTGAAGAATAATTAAGTAAAAACTCCAGCTCCTCTCGCGACCTCCTTCTTTGTTGAGGGTTGCAAGAGAATGACTGGGTATGACATGTGAGGGGAGGAGCTATATAGCAGCTCTGCTTGGGTGATCCTCTTGCAACTTCCTGTTGGGAAGGAGAATATATCCCATAAGTAATGGATGACCCGTGGACTGAACACACTTAACAAGAGAAATAGAGAAGTAGGAAAGGACAAAGCAGGGTAAATTAGGTGCATACTAAACTGCCACCAATTGGAAAATTAAAATTGGGCAGGGCTTGTGGATTTTCACCCCCATGAAAAAATGTTTTTTTTTACCAGGTAAGCATAAATTTTATTTTCTTTCATAAGGTGGAGAGAGTCCATGAGCAACTACTCCTGGTATCTAATAACCAAGCTGTAGAGTCCACAAGTATCTGGGTGAGAAACAATTAAGGCAGGCACACTTAATTATAAGCATTAAGTCTGTAAGACTTTTATGTCAAAAGCTTTCTCAAAAGAAAAGAGTAAACAAAACCCATTTGCTTCCGTACAGTGTCCATTTTAGGACATACTTGCTCAGCCCTCCAAAACTCCCTCCTCCATCGTTTAAAACTTCATGTTTTCTCTTGTAAAACTCTCTCCTATAAAACTCCCTCCTCCATCCTTTGTCCTGTAAACTCCCTCCTACCTTCTGTAAAAGTCCATGCTTCCTCCTCTGAAACTACCTCCTGTAAAACAGCCTCCTTTCTGCTCCATCCTCGCTGCGCCATGCTGCCTCCTCTGACGACCTTGCTGCCTCCTCCCTCATCTGTCCTCCATTGTCACACAACAAAATGTATGCTTACCTGATAAATGTTTTTCTTTTTGGACATGGCGAGTCCATAACGTCATTCCAATTACTAGTGGGATATTCAACTCCTGGCCAGCAGGAGGAGGCAAAGAGCACCCCAGCAAAGCTGTTTAGTGTAACTTCCCTTACCGATAATCCCCAGTCATTAAGCCAAAGGAAAATGGAAAAAAGAAACAAGGGTGAAAAGGTGCCTGAGATTTACTCAAAAAATCTGCCAAATTATATTTTAAATAGAGGGCGGGGTCATGGACTCTCCATGTCCGGAAAGAAACGTATCAGGTAAGCATACATTTTGTTTTCTTTCCTAAGACATGAAGAGTCCACAACGCCATTCAATTTACTAATACCCAAGCTAGAGGACACGGAATGAACAGGGAGGGAGAAAAAGGCACGAGGACCTAAACAGAAGGCACCACCGCTTCAAGAACCTTTCTCCCAAAAGAAGCCTCCGCCAAGGAAAAAGTATCAAATTTGTAGAATTTGGAAAAGTATGCAAGTAAGCAATGTTGCCGCCTTGCAATTCTGTTCCACAGAAGCTTCATTTTTGAAAGCCCAAGAGGAGACAGCCCTAGTGGAATGAGCAGTAAATCTCTCAGGAGGCTGCTGTCCAGCAGTCTCATAAGCCAAACAAATCATGCTTCTTAACCAGAAGGAAAGAGTAGTAGAAGTGGCCTTTTGACCTTTATGCTTCCCAGAAAAAAAGCAAGAAAAAGAGCAGATGATTGCCTAAAATCCAAGTTATGCAAAAGACGTTACTTTTGAGAAGGAGGATTAGGACAAAAAGAAGAAACTACAATTTCCTTATTAATGTTTCAATCTGACACCACTTTAGGGAGAAAACCCAATTTAGTACTAAAGGACCGCCTTATCTGCATGAAAAATAAGGTAAGGGGAATCACACTGCAGAGCTAAAAGTTCCGAAACTCTGCAAGTGGAAGAAATAGCAAGGAGAAACAAAACCTTCCAAGATAAGATTCTCTGAAGCTGACTGCTTGGAGATTGAACGCTTAGTCCTGTTTAGACGCAGGTTTTCAGAGGCAGTCATTGATACTATGTTTCAGGCTCTTAAAAATGTTACTCGTAAGATTTACCATAAGGTTTGGCATAAATACCTTTTTTGGTGTGAAGCTAAAGTTTTTTCTTGGAGTCAGGTGAGGATTCCACAAATTTTATCTTTTCTTCAGGATGGCCTGGAGAAAGGTTTGTCAGTCAGTACTCTGGAAGGTCAGATTTCTGCTATGTCTAACCTTTTGCACAAACATCTGGCAGAGTTGCCAGATGTTCAAGCTTTGTTCAGGCTCTGGTCAGAATCAGGCCTGTGTTTAAACCTGTTGCTCCTCCTTGGAGCCTTAACCTAGTTCTTAAGAATTTTGCAGCAGGCTGATGGTATAGAGTTAACTCTATCCAGCTTAGAAGACGTCTTAGGGTTGGCAGAAACCAAAGGTTCAGAGTCGTCTAAAGTAGCTAGAACCTCCTTCAGAAGTAACAAAGATGTTTAAGATTAAATCTAAAATTAACCTCTTCAGATTCTGAAGATTTCACCGCCAAAAAGAGTCAGTCTGAAATTGCACCTTCAGAAGGTAATGAAGTGTTTTCCTCAGAAGGCAATTGAGAAAGGTTGTCAAGCACAGATTTAGAGGGGTCAGAAGCCTTACTAGCAGTCAAATGTTTAGATTTTCTCTTACGCTTAACTGAAGAAGGGAAAGCTGACAAAGCCGCTGTTACTGCAGAGGTAATCTGAGCGGCAAAATCCCCAGGTAAATAAACACCCCCAGGTGGTTGAGAGGACATAGAAAGCACAGTATGGGAAACAACTAAGGCTTTGGACGTTTGAGGAGAAAGCTGTGGCATATTACCCACAGCATTAACCAGAGAGACATTTGGCTCAGAAGGGAGTAATTTGCCTTTGAATGTTAAAGTTTTGGATAAACACAAAACAATTTGAGCCTCCAAACATAGTAAGCATTTATCAATAGAGATAGATTGATCTAACTCTGAATCCATTTTACAGATTCAAAAGATAAATTTAAAAAAGAATAAAAACTGACAAAAATATATTAGAATTTGTAATTTTTGCAAACCATAAAGAATCCTACAAAGCAACCTCAAAGCTCCTACCGGACAGGAACTGACACCCTACCAGACAGAGAAAACAAGACTATTCTGTAAGGATCTTCTCCTTCTTGCTGGAAAAAACGATCCGTTGATGAAAAGGATATTAAAACTTAGCATCCGACAGAGCCCTGCAAGGCGATACACCTCGGCGCAATGTAAACTCACTAGGCTCCGCTCCGGAAAACCGGAAGTGCAGGCGTCACGTGAGCGAGGTGAAAAACATAAATTATGCTTACCTGATAATTTTATTTCCATCGAGGGGAGTAGAGTCCACGGCTTCATTCATTACTAGTGGGAATTAAGAACCTGGCCACCAGGAGGAGGCAAAGACACCCCAGCCAAAGGCTTAAATACCTCCCACACTCCCCTCATCCCCCAGTCATTCTGCCGAGTGAACAAGGAACAGTAGGAGAAAAATTAGGGTATAAATGTTTCCAGAAGAGAATATAAAATTTAGGTCCGCCCTTCGGATCTAAGGGAGGGGGCCATGGACTTTCCTCCACTCGATGGAAATAAATTATCAGGTAAACATAATTTATGTTTTCCATCTAAAGGGGAGGAGAGTCCACGGCTTCATTCATTACTAGTGGGAACATATACCCAAGCTCTAGAGGACACTAAATAAAACCGGGAGGGTAAAAGGCGGACCCTTAATCTGAGGGCATCACAGCCTGTAGAACCTCTCCCCCAAAAACCACTTCCGCAGAAGCAAAAACGTCAAACTTGTAAAACTCCCAGTGAAGGTATGCAAGGAGGACCAGGTAGCCGCCTTTCAAATCTGCTCCATAGAAGCCTCATTCTTTTTTAAGGAACAAACCACGTCCAGATTATGAAGTTACCTCTCCTTAGGAGAAGAAGGATTAGGACATAAAGAAGGAACAACTATCTCCTAATTGATGTTGCGGTTAGACACCACCTTGGGGAGAAACCCCACACCAGTGCGAAGAACAGCCTTATCCACATGAAACACCAGATAAGGGGGCTCATATTGCAAGGCCGCCAGCTCAGAAACTCTGTGTGCCGATGCAATGGCCAACAGAAAGAGAACCTTCCATGATAGAATCTTTATGTCAAGAGAATGCATAGGTTGAAACGGAACCTTCTTAAGGAAGACCTTAAGTATCAACTTTAAGGGGGAGCACACTGTTTTAAGACAGGCCTGATTCGAGATAAAGCCTGAACAAAGAATAGTATGTCAGGGAGATCAGCGAATCTCCTGTGTAACAGAACAGATAAAGTCGAAATTTGCCCCTTTAAGGAACTAGCAGCGAGACCCTTCTCCAATCCTTCTTGAAGAAAGGACAAAATCCTAGATACCCTCACCCTGTGCCAAAGGTAGCCATGAGTCTCACACCAGGACAAGTAAGCCCTCCACACCTTATGATGTGATGAGTGACGGGCTTTCTTGCCTGAACCCGAGTGTCAATCACATTTTCCGCAAAACCCCTTTTTGCTAAGACTAAGTGTTCAATCTCCATGCAGTCAGCCTCAGAAAAATCGAGATTTTGATGTTGAAAAGGACCCTGTTCCAGCAGATCCCTGCGACAGGGTAACCTCTACGGCGGAGAGGATGACATCCCCACCAGATCCGCGAACCACGTCCTCCTTGGCCACGAAGGAGCAATCAGAATGGAAGAAGCTCTCTCCTGCTTTATACGTGCCACTACACAAGGAAGAAGCGGTAACGGAGGGAATATGTATACTAGACCGAACCCCCAAGGCATCGCCAATGCGTCTATTCGCTCCGCCTGGGGGTCCCTCAAACTCTATCCGTATCGGGGAAGCTTGCAGTTCAATCTGGATGCCATGAGATCGCTCTCCGGCGTTCCCCATCTGAGACAGATCTCGGCAAACACCTCAGGGTGAAGAGACCATTGCCCTGGGTGAAAAGATTGTCTGCTTAGAAATTTCCGCCTCCCAGTTGTCCAAAAAAGCCTCTCTTTTTTCCGGCCTTGAAGACAGGTTTGACAGCAGGAATCTGTCCCTGGGCGGAGAGAACTTGAACCCTATCCTGTAACCCTGGGCAACTATCTCCAGAACCCAGGGGTCCCGAACATCCTGCAACCAAGCGTCTAAGAACAGAGACAATCTGCCCCCCACTCAGTCCGCAGACCAGTTGGGGGCCGCCCCTTCATGCGGACTTAGTCTCGGCGGGCTTCTTGTGCTGCTTAGACTTGTTCTAAGCTTGAGCATGCTTCCAGGCACCCTTGGATCGGTCCGTTTTTGCGGTGAGTGTGTTGAGCCTTATCCCTGCGAAAGGGAAGAAAATTAGTACTCTTAGGCTTAACCTTCTTATCCTGGGGAAGGAAGGCACCCTTGCCTCCTGTAACCATGCAGATGATAGAGTCCAGACCCGTACCAAACAGGATCTTGCCCTTGAAAGGTAAAGACAACAACCTAGTCTTAGAGGTCATGTCAGCCGACCAAGATTTTAGCCCCAGAGCTCTGCGTGCTAGAACCGAAAAACCGGAAACCTTAGAATTCAGGTGGATAATCTGCATATTAGCGTCACGAATGAAAGAATTGGCCACCTTTAGGGCCTTAATCGTTTCCTGCACCTCTGCGAAAAAAGGGTTCACCCTCAATCATATCAAATAATGCATTGCAGCAATATGATGCAGCTCCAGGAACTGCAGCTACCGCCGCTGCCGGTTGAAAAACAAACCCCGTTTGTTGAAACATCTTTCGCAACATGTTTTCCAACTTCTTATCCAAAGGCTTCTCCATATAGGATCTATCCTTGGTTATTTTGACTCTAGGGTGTTGTCCTTCGATCTCGCTGCAGATCTAGCCTTCGGGCTTGAGAGTGGAGATCCAAGGTCGGTTACAGTGTTTAGCATTTCTGGGTTTTTTATCCTCACCAGCATGTGGATCAGGTAGTTAAGCCTATCTACAAGGGTTACCTTGTGATCCAGGGGTACTGGGTGCCCAATTCTTAAACTGGTCAGGAGTTCTTCAGACTCTTGGGTTTTTAGGCTGTTGCTAGGTTCCTTAAGTCTATGGACTATTGCTGGTGCGCTCCTATTCATAGGAGGCAGCTTAGGGTTCTTCAAGAGGTTAGATCTTTCAATCGATTCCGTTTTTCGAGGGCTCTGGCTTAGGACCATGCCTTTTGCTTGGATCGCGCATGGATAGGTTCTGTTTAACCTTGGGATTTGGGTCCCTGTGTGTCCCTTTGAAGGGGGCGCGGTTTCTGTCTCTCATTGGAGATACATATCTGCTTGAGGCTTAAGTTTAAGGTCTCTGACGGGTCCCTACTGGTCTTTTGGGGCATCTGATGCTTACTTGTAGACTCCAGGTGTTTCAACTTGGATGGCGATATTGGCCGAAGGGTCTCGCTCTATTGGTAGGGTGGTTTCCTTTGCTTAGTTCCCTTTTTCTTACCTAGGGTGGAGGATGGGTTCTTGTGCGTTCTACTTGATTTGGAGATACCTCAGTATCTGTGATGACCTGTGGGTCCTTGTTTTCTTGTCTTGTAGTTTTTTTTCCCCTTACTTGCGTACTCAGAACCTTGGAATAGAGAAGTGGTCGGCTCCACCGTTTCTGAAGCAGAAGGTTGTGGGTTTGATCCCAGGTAAAGCTCCTGTTATCTGCTGGATTCTGGTATTTGGATGCTGGGGGTCTGAGTATTCTCTTCCCTTGGGAAGTGTTCCTCTTTATGGAAGACAGCAGTGTAGGGGTTCTCGGACCAGAGTACGAAGTTTCTGTCCTGACTTTTAGGATCGGTCAGAGTTCTACTCTGGGGTTTTGCTTCCTCGTAGTTCTATCTTTTTTTCTTTCAGAGGTTTGGGACGCTTGTCTTCGGTCTTAACTAGCCTTTGGACTTGGACCATTACCCTGGAGGGAAGATCGGAATCGGTTTGCTCTACGTAGTGTTGACCGTTTTATTGAGTCTGTCCTCCCCTTCAATGGAAGGATGTTTGATGTCCATCTCTCTTTGGTGGCGTCTGCTGCTGGGAGGGGACGCTCTTGGGAACCCGGTGTTTTTCTGGTCAGGAGTTGTTGAGTTTTTTCGGTGTTACTCGGTGGCTTGAGTCCCATGATGGCTTAGGGTCAGCTTTGCTGCCTGGTGGCTGGTAATTGCGAGTTCTTGTTTCTGGTGGCTTGATGTTCTCTTGGAAAGCTCTTTGTTCGCTGCTGGGATAGTTATCCTGTCTCTGCTGTCTATGCTTGTCTAGCCTGTGGGTTCGACTTGACTATGGTGCAACAGGGAACTCGCGGTTTTCTGGAGCACCTGTAGTATGGTGCTGTGTCAGGGATATGAGGGTGGCCCTCGAGCCATCTTAGTGACATTTTTATCCTGAGTATGGACTTCTTTTCTGGTCCTTGTGCTTCTAGGGAGTTTGTCTCCCTGGGCGATACTGTGGCAACCTTGGGTTGCTCTATGTTTGTTTTGAACCAGTGTTGGACGGTCTTTTGGATCTCTTATGGGGTTATCTATTCTCCCTCCCGGGAGTAGATAGAGGTTCTTGACCTTTAGGTCGAGGGTACTTTTCGTGGGGTGCCGAGAGCCACTGGGCTGGCTACTTGGAGGCTTTTGTGCTAAGCAGACACTGGGTCTGAATGGTCTCTAGCACGGCTTTGCAGGTTACGTAACTGATGTGCAGTTGCCTGGGCTTCCGGTTTTTTTATCTGTGTCGTTTATAAATTTTTATAGGGTGTAGGGTAATTTCAGGCTGTGGTGCCTTTCGAAAGTGGCTGCCTTTTGTACCCACCCTTTGTTTGCATTCAGTGTCCTCTAGTTTGGTTATAGTTTTCCCAAAAGTAATGAATGCAGCTGTGGACTCTTCCCATTTAAGAAGAAAAACATAAATTATGCTTACCTGATAAATTTTCATTTCTTCTGATGGGAAGAGTCCACAGCTCCCACCCGTGCTTTGTCTATGAGGTGGCAGTAAATTTTTTGTTCTTCTAGCACCTTTTTTCACCCTGATATTTCTCCTACTGTTCCTTGTTCCCTTGGCAGAATGACTGGGGGATGAGGGAAGTGGGGGAGGTATTTGAAGCCTTTGGCCGGGGTGTCTTTGCCGCCTCCTGGTGGCCAGGTTCTAAATTGCCAAAAGTAATGAATGTGCAGCTGTGGACTCTTCCCGTCAGAAGAAAAGAAAATTATCAGGTAAGCATAATTTATGTTTTTTGGTTCAGAACCTGGGTTAGGCTTGCTTATTGGTTATCCACCAATAAGTGCTATCCAGGGTTCTGAACCTGAAATGGGCCGGCTCCTAAGCTGTATACCTGTGATTTCCAATTAGCCTAATTGCATGAAAATGGTTAGAAAATGACCTGTGAACACCATGGGCTGTATATCTGCATTATTGCTCCATATGAAAAAGAATTGCCAGAGGAATTGAAAAATCTGATTGTGAGACTTCACAAAGATGGAATAAATACAAGAAGATCAGTGACCAACTAAAAATCAGTCGAAACACAGTTCAGCAGTAATCAGGAGGTATAGAGAGAGCCACTAATCATAGCAGTAGCTGCAATCCTCCTAAATTTATACCAAGGACAGAGCGCTACTTGCACAATCTAGCTCTGAAAACCAAAGTGCTAAAGACTTGGCTCAGGGGTTATCAATGGAAATCTGAGTTTCTGTGACAGCTTTGACAGTGCAAAGAACATTGGATAAGGCCACCCTCTATGCGTCCAAGAAAAAATAAATTCTTGTTTACTCTTTGATTAAACTTTGCTGAATAACATGAAAAGAAGTCTGATAAATATTTGAGGCACCTTCTTTGGTCAGATGAGACCAAGATAAAAAAATGTGGCACAGATGGGGTCCCACATGTTTGGCGGGAACCTGGCCAGGACTACCACAGTGAATGCATAGTCTTAACATTAAAGCACAGAGGTGGGAGTGTGATATGGGTGCAAAATGTGTTAGGTAGATGACATTCACCATTAATGCCTGTGGATATACCACTGCGGCACACCACCTGACCCACGGCTACTGTTGACACTAACACTTGGAGACACACTCACACTGGCTGGCTCAGATAATCTAACCTCAGTGCCTTACTCAGTTGCTACTGCTCCTGCCTACCCTAGCAGGCACCGCGTCACACCACCTAAACCAAACGGCCACTGATGATTAAAAACAAACAAAAAAAAAAACATAAGAAATGTCCGGTTGTCTTCTATAGACCTGGACAAAGAATTAAAATACCGGACACATGGCAACCCTACTAGTCACAGACTTACAAGCCTGTATAATAAACTCAATAACTGAACAAAAATAGTTCAAAGGATTACTGATTCTATCTCCATGCAATCGAGCCAATAGAGCCAGAATCCGGATAGAAAGAAGGAACTTAAAATAAAAGATCAGGATACAAAAGAAGAAGCAAAGGAGAAAAACTAGACAACAGAATCAGATCTGCATGCCAAATACTGCAGGAAAAAGCTGGAGCAAATCAATCACCAAACCTCTTCCTGCCAAATTTTCTCAATCACCCTGGAAAAAAAGACCAGAGCATCCACATACAGTTAAAATATCCCTGGGTCTTACACAGTAATATAATCTAAATCAGAACTTTGAAGGAGTATTTTGTCTTTTGTCTTAACAGGAACAATACATGCTAAGCCAAACTGAAAAACAAAACAGGAGAATGAATGTTACACCCATGTGCATGCCAAACAGTGCATGCAAAACCAAGGACATTATGTGCGCCAAAAACCCGATGTGCGCATACCAGACTAGCAAAATCCCAGTGTGCGAAAAAACTATAAAGACTTAAGGGACATGCCCAAGCCCTAAGCATAAACCCGATGTGCGCAATCCTGATGTGCAGAAAAAAACTAAGCACGCCAAAAAAACTATGCACGCAAATCAAGGGAGTAGTAAAAAGAATCTGTCACAGGGCCATATATAAACTTTTTCTTTATAAAACATAGCTAAAGATACTTGCCAATAGACACTAAGCAACTACAAATCAAGAAGCAGGCAGTCAAACCAGTACTGAAACATCTCAGCAGAGTTTATTGAATAGGAGGATATTGTAGATCCATAAAGGGAGACAAAAGACAAGTTCCTGAGACCAATTATAGAGGGTTTATGAAAAATTTCCCATGAGGTAAAACAAAGAATCATAAAACATACCCCAAATACATCCCTCTAATATGCACTATACTCTGAGGGGAAACCAGGCCTCAATATAGATTGAAACCCCTCTCTCTGGAGAATCACATGCACATCTTCATTCTTCAACTACCTCCAGCGGAAGCAAAGACTGAGGTATGTGTGAGGAGTTTTATAGAGTTCTTTGGGTTTGATAATATTTGTCTCCTCCTAGTGGTAGACAAGAGTAATTCCCAAGAGTAAGGATCATGGACTCTCACCATCTGTATGAAAGAAATCTAAATATATACTAGTGGTTACCACTAAATTTTATTGTACAAATTTGAACAAATACAATAGTAAATAAATGTCAGTAAATGAAACTAACTAGAGCTGTAGAAAACATAATTTATGTAAGAACTTACCTGATAAATTAATTTCTTTCATATTGGCAAGAGTCCATGAGCTAGTGACGTATGGGATATACAATCTTACCAGGAGGGGCAAAGTTTCCCAAACCTCAAAATGCCTATAAATACACCCCTCACCACACCCACAATTCAGTTTAACGAATAGCCAAGAAGTGGGGTGATAAAGAAAGGAGTAAAAAGCATCAACAAAGGAATTTGGAAATAATTGTGCTTTATACAAAAAAAATCATAACCACCATAAAAAGGGTAGGCCTTGGCAAGTCCATGGACTCTTGCCAATATGAAAGAAATGAATTTATCAGGTAAGTTCTTACATAAATTATGTTTTCTTTCATGTAATTGGCAAGAGTCCATGAGCTAGTGACGTATGGGATAGCAATACCCAAGATGTGGAACTCCACGCAAGAGTCACTAGAGAGAAAGGGATAAAATAAAAAGCCATTTTCGCTGAAAAAAAATTAAGCCACAACCCAAAACATAAGTTTAATCTCATAAATGAAAGGAAAAAACTTAAACCAGAAGCAGAAGAATCAACTGAAACAGTTGCCTGAAGAACTTTTCTACCAAAAACTGCTTCTGAAGAAGCAAATACATCAAAACGGTAGAATTTAGTAAATGTATGCAAAGAAGACCAAGTTGCAGCTTTGCAAATCTGATCAACTGAAGCTTCATTCTTGAAAGCCCAAGAAGTGGAGACTGATCTAGTAGAATGAGCTGTAATTCTCTGAGGCGGGACTTGACCCGACTCCAAATAAGCTTGATGAATCAAAAGCTTTACCACGAAGCCAAGGAAATGGCAGAGGCCTTCTGACCTTTCCTGGAACCAGAAAAGATAAATAGACTAGAAGTCTTACTGAAATCTTTAGTAGATTCAACATATTTCAGAGCTCTCACCACATCCAAAGAATGTAAAGATCTCTCCAAAGAATTGTTAGGATTAGGGCACAAGGAAGGGACAACACTTAGGATTTACAACCTTAGATAAGAATTTAAATGAAGTCCGCAAAACTGCCTTATCCTGATGAAAAATTTAGAAAAGAAGATTCACAAGAGAGAGCTGATAATTCAGAAACTCTTCTAGCAGAAGAGATGGCCAAAAGAAACACTTTCCAAGAAAGTATTTTAATGTCCAAAGAATGCATAGCCTCAGATGGAGGAGCCTGTAAAGCCTTCAAAACCAAATTAAGACTCCAAGGAGGAGAGATTGATTTAATGAAAGGCTTGATACGAACCAAAGCCTGCACAAAACAATGAATATCAGGAAGTTTAGCAATCTTTCTGTGAAATAAGACAGAAAGAGCAGATATTTGTCCTTTCAAGGAACTTGCAGAAAAACCTTTATCCAAACCATCCTGAAGAAACTGTAAAATTTTAGGAATTCTAAAAGAATGCCAAGAGAATTTATGAGAGGAGCACCATGAAATATAAGTAGTCCAAACTCGATAACAAATCTTTCTAGAAACAGATTTACGAGCCTGCAACATAGTATTAATCACAGAGTCAGAAAAACCTCTATGACTAAGCACTAAGCGTTCAATTTCCATACTATCAAATTTAATGATTTGAGATCCTGATGGAAAAACGGACCTTGAGATATAAGGTCTGACCTTAATGGAAGTGGCCAAGGTTGGCAACTGGACATCCGAACAAGATCCACATACCAAAACCTGTGAGGCCATGCTGGAGCCACCAGCAGCACAAACAATTGCTCCATGATGAATTTGGAGATCACTCTAGGAAGAAGAACTAGAGGCGGGAAAATATAAGCAGGTTGATAACACCAAGGAAGTGTCAACGCATCCACTGCTTCCGCCTGAGGATCCCTGGACAGGTACCTTAGAAGTTTCTTGTTTAGAAGAAAAGCCATCAGATCTATTTCTGGAAGACCCCACATCTGAACAACTTGAGAAAACACATCTGGGTGGAGAGACCACTCTCCTGGATGTAAAGTCCGACGACTGAGGTAATCCGCTTCCCCATTGTCTATACCTGGGATATGAACGGCAGAAATTAGACAGGAGCTGGATTCCGCCCAAACAAGTATCGGAGATACTTCTTTCATAGCTTGAAGACTGTGACTCCCACCCTGATGATTGACATATGCCACAGTTGTGATATTGTCTGTCTGAAAACAAATGAACGGTTCTCTCTTCAACAGAGGCCAAAACTGAAGAGCCCTGAGAATCGCACGGAGTTCCAAAATATTTATTGGTAATCTCGCCTCTTGAGATTTCCAATCCCTTTGTGCTGTCAGAGATCCCCAAACAGCTCCCCAACCTGAAAGACTCGCATCTGTTGTGATCACAGTCCAGGTTGGACGAACGAAAGAGGCCCCTAGAATAATACGATGGTGATCTAATCACCAAGTCAGAGATAGTCGGACATTGGGATTTAAGGATATTAATTGCGATATCCTTGTATAATCCCTGCACCATTGGTTCAGCATACAAAGCTGGAGAGGTCTCATATGAAAACGAGCAAAGGGGATTGCGTCCGATGCTGCAGTCATGAGACCTAAAACTAAAAGGGAATGACTGAGACTGAAGGTTCCTACAGGCTGCAACCAATTTCAAACGTCTCTTGTCTGTTAGATTCAGTGTCCATGACTTTGTCTCTATCTGGAAACCTAAAAAGGTTACCCTTGCCTGAGGAATCAAATAACTTTTTGATAAATTGATCCTCCAACCATGACTTTGAAGAAACAACACTAGTTGATTTGTGTGAGATTCTGCAGAACGTAAAGACTGAGCAAGTACCAAGATATCGTCCAAATAAGGAAACACTGCAATACCCCGCTCTCTGATTACAGAGAGCAGAGCACCGAGAACTTTTGAAAAGATTCTTGGAGCCGTCACTAGGCCAAAAGGAAGAGCAACAAATTGGTAATGCTAGTCTATAAAAGAGAATCTCAGGAACTGATAGTGATCTGGATGAATCGGAATATGAAGATATGCATCCTGTAAGTCTATTGTGGACATATAATGCCCTTGCTGAACAAAAGGCAGAATAGTCCTTATAGTCACCATTTTGAAAGTTGATACTCTTACATATTGATTCAAAATCTTTAGATCCAAAACTGGTCTGAATGAATTTTCTTTGGGACAATGAATAGATTTGAATAAAACCCGAGACCCTGTTCCTGAAACGGAACTGGCATGATTACCCCCGATAACTCCAGGTCTGAAACACACTTCAGGAAAGCCTGAGCCTTTACTGGGTTTGCTGGAATGCGTGAGAGAAAAAAATCTTCTCACAGACGGTCTTACTCTGAATCCTATTCTGTACCCCTGAGAAACAATACTCTGAATCCATTGATTTTGGACCGAATTGATCCAAACATTTTTGAAAAATCTTAATCTGCCACCTACCAGCTGAGCTGGAATGAGGGCCGCACCTTCATGCGGACTTAGGGGCTGGCTTTGATCTCTTAAATGGCTTGGATTTATGCCAATTTGAGGAAGGCTTCCAATTGGAAACAAATTCCTTGGAGGAAGGATTAGGTTTCTGTTCTGTTATTTTGTCGAAAGGAACGAAAACGGTTAGAAGCTTTAAATTTATCCTTAGGTCTTTATCCTGAGACAAAAAAACTCCCTTCCCCCCAGTGACAATTGAAATTATTGAATCCAACTGAGAACCAAATAACTTATTACCTTGGAAAGAAAGAGATAGCAATCTGGACTTAGAAGTCATGTCAGTATTCCAAGATTTAAGCCACAAAGCTCTTCTAGCTAAAATAGCTAAAGACATAGATTTAACATAAATTTTGATGATATCAAAAATGGCATCACAAATAAAATGATTAGCATGTTAAAGCAAGCCAACAATGCTAGACAAATCAGAATCCAATTCTTGTTACGCTAAATGTTCTAACCAAAAAGTTGATGCAGCTGCAACATCAGCCAAAGAAATTGCAGGCCTGAGATGACCTGAATATAAATAAGCTTTCCTTAGATAAGATTCAAGCTTCCTATCTAAAGGATCTTTAAAAGAAGTACTATCTTCCGTAGGAATAGTAGTACGTTTAGCAAGAGTAGAGATAGCCCCATCAACTTTGGGGATCTTTTCCCAAAACTCTAAAGAAACTGCTGGCAAAGGATACAATGTTTTAAACCTTGAAGAAGGAATAAAAGTACCACCAGGTCTATTCCATTCCTTAGAAATCATATCAGAAATAGCACCAGGAACTGGAAAAACCTCTGGAATAACCACAGGAGGTTTATAAACAGAATTTAAACGTTTACTAGTTTTAATATTAAGAGGACTAGTTTCCTCCATATCCAATGTAATCAACACTTCTTTTAATAAAGAACGAATATACTCCATTTTAAATAAATAAGAAGATTTGTCAGTGTCAATATCTGAGGCAGGATCTTCTGAATCAGATAGATCCCCATCAGAGAAGGATAATTCAGCATGTTGCCGGTCATTTGAAATTTCATCAACTTTATCAGACGTTTTAAAAGACCTTTTACGTTTATTAGAAGGCGGGATGGCAGACAAAGCCTTCTGAATAAAATCAGAAATAATTTCTTTTAAATTTACAGGTATATCTTGTGCATTAGATGTTGAAGGGACAGCAACAGGTAATGAACTACTACTGATGGATACATTCTCTGCATGTAAAAGTTTATCATGACAACTAATACAAACCACAGCAGAAGATATAACCTCCACAAGTTTACAACAAATGCACTTAGCTTGGTAGAACTGTTATCAGGCAGCAGGGTTCCAACAGTGATCAGATTGAGACATCTTTCAAATGTAAGAGAAAAAAACAACATATAAAGCAAAATGATCAATTTCCTTATATGGCAGTTTCAGGAATGGGGAAAAAAGCATAGCCCTCTGATAGAGAAAAAAAGGCAAGAGGCATATAGGAATGGGGTCTTAAAAAATGAAAATATTTGGTGCCAAGTATGACGCACAACAAACAGAAAAATATTTTTTTACGCCAAAAACGTCCGGAAATGACACACTCGTGACGCAACCTTGTGAAGGACTCTGCCTCGAATAAGATGCCGGAAATGACGAATTTGCGTCAACGAACGTAACTTTGCGCCAAAAAATCTTGCGTAAAAAATGACGCAATAAACGCTTGCATTTTGCGCCCCCGCGAGCCTAATTCTGCCCGCGAATTTAAAAGACCGTCAATTTGAAAAAGAGACTATACCCCAGGTAAGAAATTTTTCCTAAAAAAGCATTTCCCAGATATGAAACTGACAGTTTGCAAAATGAAATATACTGAAACCTGAATCATGGCAAATATAAGTACAATACATATATTTAGAACTTCATATAAATACATAAAGTGCCAAACCATAGCAGAGAGTGTCTTAAGTAATGAAAACATACTTACCAAAAGACACCCATCCACATATAGCAGATAGCCAAACCAGTACTGAAATGGTTATCAGTAGAGGTAGTGAAATATGAAAGTATATCGTCGATCTGAAAAGGGATGTAGGAGATTAATCTCTACAACCGATAAAAGAGAACCTATGAAATAGATCCCCTGTGAGGAAAACCATTGCATTCAATAGGTGATACTCCCTTCACATCCCTCTGACATTCGCTGTACTCAGAGGAACCGGGCTTCAAAAATGCTGAGAAGCGCATGTCAACGTAGAAATCTTAGCACAAACTTTACTTCACCACCTCCATAGGAGGCAAAGTTTGTAAAACTGAATTGTGGGTGTGGTGAGGGGTGTATATATAGGCATTTTGAGGTTTGAGAAACTTTGCCCCTCCTGGTAGGATTGTATATCCCATACGTCACTAGCTCATGGACTCTTGCCAATTACATGAAATAAGGATTTCCAACTCTTATCCTAAACAGTCTAAATGTTTACACAGATTTTTAATTCTCTTGGATATACAGTGTACTGAAAGTATAATAATGGTATAAATCACTGTTCAACACTTAATGTAACGGCTAAGGAACTTGACAGAGTAAGACAAATGCAAGAAAATGAAGACAAGTATACAAAATCCCCAAAAATTACACACCTAAAGTGAGAAGAATTAAATTACTATCTCCCCGCTCTTGTAGAGCCAAGTGCACAGCCCCTCCTAGCAAACATTAGACCCACTCTGCAGCACTGAAGGAGGCTGCTGTAACCGGAACAGAGAATACACGCTTCTACACAGAAAACAATGTCTGCTGCTTACTGAGAAGATGAGGGAGCTAGCGCGTGCCTCGTTAAGCGGGTGGAAAAAGACAAATGTCAAAGCTCATACTGACGTATAAGTATCGCTGCGCAACCAGAAGTTTGTCCTCGTATAACCTGTCCCTCAAATACACACACCATTTTGTGCATCAGTTATAAGTCCCATTTCTGTCTGTGCTTACCTGTGACCCATAGTGAATAGGCTATGATAGATGTGTTTTGTGTATTTACTAAAAGCCTGTGGGCTATGTGAGTGTGTTCATACTTACTTGATCAACATCCTCTACTGATATTACCTAGCTGCAGATTTTCAGTCTTAAAGGGACATTAAACACTTTCAGACGGTAATAAAAAATGATAAATCATATAATTCATATAAATAAATAAAAAACTCTGCAATATACTTTCATTATTTATTTTGTCCCTTTTTTCCTTTAATTCCATCCTGAAATTGTGAGCTTTTCAGTTCCTGTTAGAAATAAAAGTGCAGAACTCTATTATATTCCAAACAGCCATTGGCTGCACACTCTAGTGACCTATTTATAACTGTCCCTAATTGGCCACAGCAGAGAAGGTAGCCTAAGTTACAACATGGCAGCTCCCATTGTTTTATGGACACTAAAACTATACACTTATTTTGTCAATAATTAAACAACTAATCAAACTTTAAAAAATACATCTACATGTTATTCTCAGACTAATCTTTTCTTTGGATGCATCATTCTGTCATTTATTTAGTGTTTAATGTCACTTTAAGTAGACAGCCCATCCAGTACTGTAACACAATAGCAGAGGATATGCCATAGGAGTACAATATCAATGCTCAACCTCTGCGACTCCTGTAACAGGCTACAGACAAAAACGTACTTTAAGTAGCCTTAGTACTCTATACCTCTTTCTTCTTATCTTAGCTTTCCAGGGAATAACAAACCCCTTCCAAAGAAGAAACTGGAGCACCTCAAATCTTTACCTACTCCTTTGGAGGCAACAATAAGTCTGGGATATTAGAGTTGAGAGGGATTCAAAGCTTGTGAATGTTGGGTATCTTTGCCTCCTCCTAGTGGCCAGGAGTTGAATTCCCAGGAGTAATAGCTTGTGGACTCTCACCATCTTATGAAAGAAAAGTAGAACTGTGAATCTGTGCCATAGTTGTGGTCTCAGGAAAATTGGAACTAAATATATATGCTTTAGGGAGGACTTCTGGTCAGTGGGCAAACTCTGAAGGGGAGAACTGCAGATGGATAGATCTGACCCTGTGATACTAGACATTTTAAAGGAAATACATTTGTGTGTTTAATATCGATAAATCTATCTGCAACCCTTAAAGCTTCTACCATATTTATCTGAGGCCCCCATGTGTTAGCAAGTTGTCCCTCACCGGTTTAAGAAAAACAGTATAGTGGAATGCAACATAAATATCTATCATGTAATGTTTTTACATGGGAGAAATAAAACAAAACCATAATAAATAAATATGACTAGATTGCATTTTTGTCTATAAGTTTTTTTTAAACTCATAATTTAAAGCACATGCTTTTTCTTTAAAATCACATTCACTTAAAGCTTAATGCAGTGCAACATATTGTTATTAAAAACTAGAGTATATATAAAGTCCTTTAATTTTATTCTATATGCCATTTGGCAACCACTGCAATCACAAATAAAGGGTACATTATTTTAAGACACAATCTATTTTCCAATCATTAAAACAAGTTGTGCCATAGCAGAAATGCAAAGCGGCTCAGATGTGCTTTTTGAAGAAACATTCTCAGGACACAGTCTCTCCTTTCAGTCTGAGACTGCAGAACATTACGGGCCGTGTGAGGTAAGTATCCATTTACATTCCGAGTAATCCCTGAAAGAAGCATTCCTCTATTTCAATATGTATTTAAAGTGACAGTCTACACCAGAATTTGACTTGTTTAAAAAGATAGATAATCCCTTTATTACCTATTCCCCAGCTTTGCATAACCAACACAGTTATATTAATATACTTTTTACCTCTGTGATTACCTTGTATCTAAGCCTCTGCAAACTGCCCCCTTATTTCAGTTCTTTTGACAGACTTGCATTTTAGCCAATCAGTGCTGGCTCCTAGGTAACGCCAAGTGCGTGAGCACAATGTTATTGATATGACACATATGAACCAATGCCCTCTAGCGGTGAAAAACTGTCAATATGCATTCAGATAATAGGCGGCCTTCAAGGTCTAAGAAATTAGCATATGAGTATATATATATATATATATATATATATATATATATATATATATATACACACACACACACATACATACAAGAACAAGAGGTCCAGGCAAAAAGCTCAAAGCAAGTGAGTATTTATTTACAATTTCTGATTAAAAGCTCTATAAAGGTTATGCAATAGGCAAATGGCTATGAATTACGGCAGTGAGGTGGGCTGGGGTGGGCGTCTGACGCGTTTCAGCTCCTGTGGAGCCTTAATCATAGACATGATATATGCATATTTATATAAAGTGTGTGTGTGTGTGTGTAAGTACATACAAGTAATTAAGCACTGGGTTGCAAAAGATCTACTTACAAAATAAATTAATTAAAACATTTAAAAACTGTCACTTTGTTAGTACAATGTGTAGGTTTTGCAAATCAAGAATATAACTTTGCAATATACTTTCATTATTTATTTTGTACCCTTTCCTTGTAAAATTGTTGTTTTTCTAATCTTCACTGAGTTTCTATAAAGCAATGGGCACTGCCATATTTTGGCTTACGTTTCCCCTTATCTTTCCTCCTGAGGACATAATTAGGGATAGATATAAAAAAGGCAATAAAAGCCTTTCCAAACAAACAAGCAACATAGGATCCAACAGGATTTCCACACAGCCTTGTTTGCACAAATAGAGATAAATAGAAAACTAGTTCAAACATGGCAGCTCCAAAAACTTTATAGAAATGGAACCTTTACATTTATAATTTTAATATTTAAACAATTATTCTAATTGTAAAACACAAATCTTCATATTATTCTAAGGATAATCTTTGCTTTTACATAATTATGTCTAACCCCCGGCTGCTACAGTGAGCTGTAGTTAGTATGTCTGTTCGTAGTGCTCTTTTATACCTGGAATTAGCTTACTATAGCACCATTTGACTGATAATCTATAAACATAGACAAGCAGTCATCAACTGTATATGGTGCGTTTTTAAGTTTGCATTTATATGTATACATAACCTGAAAATGTCTCTGCAAATAGATTCAAACGGAAGGTCATGTCGAGTATATAAAAAAATTCGTTTTTCCCATAGAGGTTTCCATTTTCATAGGCTTTTATAGCATTCGTCTCTATGCATGCTGGGAAATATCTGTACAAGCAGTTAAACTGTACTGTAAGAAAGCTTAGTCTAATATTTCTATGACATAATGTGCAAGACTTAACTATCAGCATTTATAATGAATCATCTTTTGATTGCACCCAACATTAAAAGGTTAGACATTCCTCACACAGTCTGAGCTACATAAAATACTTCCTAATTACAAAGTCAATTAACATACTGAAATCAAGCACCAAAAAAACAGTAAATGAATGGCTGTTTTGATTGCTTTTAACTAAATCAGAGTACCTTAAAAAAAAATTGTCACAACTTCTAGATTAATGTTGGCACAGCTCCATAGCCACAGGCTAAACACTAATTAAACTTCGCTGAATGCGCCATGTTTGATTCTGACAGATGTAATATGGATATATGTAAAAAACAAACAAAAAAACTTGCTTTATTAAAGGGACAGGAAACCAACACTTTCTTTCATGATTTGGGTAAAACATACAATTATAAACAACTTTTCAATTTACTTCTATTATCAAATTTGCTTCATTATCTTGTTATCCTTTGCTGAACGAACAACATTGCACTACTGGGAGCTAGCTGAACACTTATAGTAAGCCAATCATAAGAGACAAATGTGTGCAGGCACCAATCAGCAACTACTATTTTTTCAACAAGGGATACTAAGAGAACAAAGCACATTTGAAAAGAGAAGTTAATTTAAAAAAGTGTCTTACAATTAAATGCTCTGTCTGAATCATGCAAGTTTAATTTTGACTTTCCTATGACTAAGTGTTTGCTTTTGCTTGAAAATCCTAGTTCATATCCTTTATCTATGCACAATGCACACAGTCAGTTTGGAATGTATTTTTATGATCTCTCCTACCTGCCATTAACCCTAATTGGCTTGTTCAGTGTTCTCAAATAAGACATTATTAAAGGGGCATTGAACACTAAAACACTAGAACAAATTATGTATTTAAAGCAAAGATTAGGCTGATCTCTGCTGAGTACAATTATGCTTTCTGTGAATAAATAGCTATTTGAAACTGCAATCCACTAAAAGCTCTTTAAGTCTCTCTCTCTCTCTCTCTATATATATATATATATATATATTTAATTAGCACATGTTCCAGCACTCCAGCTAATAATGAAGCACCTGGGTGCAATCCTCAATGGATTGTAGATAAGAGCTAGGAAAGGGAGGGCACTCTCAGGATTTATATACATCAAAGTTAGTTTATTGTTTATAACAACAACGTTAGAAAGTCATAAGGATAGATCGACGTTTCGGCTTACATAGAAGCCTTCATCAAGACAGATGAACAACTCACAACGGCGACTTGCAGCCGCACACAACACCACCAGCAAAACACTGGTGGTGTTGTGTGCGGCTGCAAGTCGCCGTTGTGAGTTATAAACAATAAACTAACTTTGATGTATATAAATCCTGAGAGTGCCCTCCCTTTCCTAGCTCTTATATATATATATATATATATGTATACATACAGTATATATATATATATATATATATATATATATATATATATATATTATTGGTAAATCAAATGAACAGAGGCTGTATGTCTGTTTAAACTTAGTGATCGTAAAATGCTAAAAATTCTCTGGCACTTTGGTCCAAGTTTTTCTCTAAAAGTTCCCGGTAGCGAAGGGGTGAAGAGAGTTTCCATAAATTTCACCGCGATTGAGGTCAAACTGACTGGCCTATAATTACCAAAGTCTTCCCTAAATCCCCGTTTTATGAAGAGGGACTACATTAGAAATTTTCCAGTCTTCTGGAATTACTCCTGGTAACAGTGACTGATTAAATAAATCAGCCAATGCGGTAACTATCACAGGTTGAACTTCACTTAGAACACTTGGGCAAATGTTATCTGGATAAAGCCATTAAACGGATAGTAAAAAATTAAACTTTCATGATTCAGATAAGGTGTGTCATTTTAAACAACTTTCTATTTTACTTTTATCATCAAATTTGCTTTGTTCTCTTGTTATTCTTAGTTGAAGGTCAATACTAGGTAGGCTCATATACTAATTTCTAAGCCCTTGAAGGCCGCCTCTAATTTGAATACATTTGACAGTTTTCCTCAAAAGAACTGAGATGAGGAGGCAGTCTGCAGAAGCTTAGATACAAGGTAATAACAAAGATTACAAGTATATTTCTATAACTGTGTTGGTTATGCAAAACTGGGGAATGGTAAATAAAGGGATTATCTATCTTTTTAAACAATAACATTTTTGGTGTTTAATATCGCTTTAAAACCTCTTCCTCTGTATCATTATAATTAATATCCCTTAGTAGAATTTCACTATCTTTACAATCTGTAATCATTTAGACACTTTGTTTATCTCCTTCCACTTCCCTACCACAATAATTTGTGCGTCTTATCGCTTCCTTCGTTTTCTTTCTTTTCACCGATATCCATAAAAAAAATGGTGACAAAATCGTCTGTAGTTATTTCTCTTCTGCATGAGCTTTAGACTTCTGATTAACTGCTTTGTCCTCTTCTGAGCCAGTGTTTGATTTGTTATGGAAACTCTTGTCTTTACTGCATGTGCTACTTTTCTTGAAAACCATTTTTTTTCTTTTACCTTTACAAAGAAGCCTAATACAATGTGTAGCTGCATCTAAAATACAGCTCTTGAAATATTCTAAATTGCTCTTCTACTTATGTAATCTTTGGCATCCCTTTTAGCGAATCATTTAGGTATTTCCCCATGTAAGAAAAATCAGCCTTTCTAAATCTAAAACTTATGCTATGGTTGCACAGTACCGTAGACTAAATATTAAACCATACAATGCCTAGTATCTAGACTGTCCTTATGGATGGGTCAAGCTGATATACTGCAGGAAAGTTCTTTTCTCTGAAAGGCACATTCTGGATTAAAAGAGGCAGCACCTAAAGTGGGCATCACCCCATAGGGCAGACTACTGAGTGCTGTCAATTCACAGTTGAGCACCTTTCCCCAGTATTCCACATTAAACTGTAAAGACTGATGATCACTAGAGCCTAAGTCCTTACCCACAGACACTTCAGATACTATATTGTTTGTAAGCACTAAACCTAATATTAGCTCCTTTACATGTTGGTTCTTTTACCAGTTGGTCAAGCAATTCCCCTTGGATAGATTACATTACATTTTATACTCACTGTTTAGTGTGTCAACATCTAACTATCAACATAATACAATAACGACGAGAGTTACGAAACCATGGTATAATAAAACAATCATTGGGAAGCAGATAACCGATAACAAAATCAAACTGCTTAATAGATATTTTTATTAATTAACAGCCAGATTACGAGTTTTGCGTTATGGCTGGCTCGCTAATAACTTGTACGTTATTTTCACTGCTCATCTTTCATAGCGCTGCTATTACAGGTTTGCAAAAAAAACGGCTTGTGCAAGAGATATGGTTGCGTTGAGCTCCATACCTCACCCAAAGCGGTGTTTTGACGTGCTTGTGCACGATTTCCCCATAGACATCAATTGGGAGAGCCGGCAACAAAAAGCCTAACACCTGCAATCGCGGAGCGTAAAGCTCCGTAACGCAGCCCCATTGATGTCTATGGGGGAAAAAAATGTACGTTTAAACCCAACACCCTAAAATAAACACAGAGTCTAAACACCACTAATCTGCCTAACATCGCCGACACCTACATTACACTTATTAACCCCTAATCTGTCGCCCCTAAAATCGCCGACACCTACATTACACTTATTAACCCTTAATCTGCTGCCCTTAACATCGCCGACACCTACATTACACTTATTAACCCCTAATCTGCCGCCCCAAAGTCGCTGCCACCGCCACTATACTAAAGTTATTAACCCCTAAACCTCTGGCCTCCCACATCACTAACTCTAAATAAATATATTAACCCCTAACATAACCCTAAATCTAACCCTAACTTTAACATAATTAAAATAATTCTAAATAAAACTTACAATTATTACCTAAATAATTCCTATTTAAAACTAAATACATAGTTACCTGTAAAATAAACCATAAGCTAGCTACGATATAACTAATAGTTACGTTGTAGTTAGCTTAGGTGTTATTTGGATGGGCATTTAGCTCTTTTACATTGCCCAAAACCCTAATCTAAAAATAAAACCCACCCAATAAACCCTTAAAAAAAAAAAAAAAAACCTAACACTAACCCCCGACGATCCACTTACAGTTTTTGAAGACTGGACATCCATCCTCATCCAAGCCGGCAAGAAGTCTTCATCCAAGCCGGCAAGAAGTCTTCATCCAAGCCGGCAAGAAGTCTTCATCCAAGCCGGCAAGAAGTCTTCATCCAAGCCGGCAAGAAGTCTTCATCCAAGCCGGCAAGAAGTCTTCATCCAAGCCGGCAAGAAGTCTTCATCCAAGCGGGCAAGAAGTCTTCATCCAAGCGGGCAAGAAGTCTTCATCCAAGCGGGCAAGAAGTCTTCATCCAAGCGGGCAAGAAGTCTCCATCCAAGCGGGCAAGAAGTCTCCATCCAAGCGGGCAGAAGTCTCCATCCAAGCGGGCAGAAGTCTTCATCCAAACGTGCAGAAGTCTTCATCCAAGTGGGCAGAAGTCTTCATCCAAGCGGGCAGAAGTCTTCATCCAAACGGGCAGAAGTCTTCATCCAAACGGGCAGAAGTCTTCATCCTGACGGCATCTTCTATCTTCATCCATCCGGCGCGGAGCAGGTCCATCTTCAAGACATCCGTCGCAGAGCATCCTCTCCTTACGATGGTTGCTGAAGAATTAAGTTTCCCTTTAAATGATGTCATCCAAGATGGCGTCCCTTACATTCCGATTGGCTGATAGAATTCTATTAGCCAATAGGAATTAAGGGGGAAAAAAAATCCTATTGTTGCAATCAGCCAATAGGATTGAGCTTTCATCCTATTGGCTGATCCAATCAGGCAATAGGATTGAGCTTGCATTCTATTGGCTGATAGGAATAGCCAATAGAATGCAAACTCAATCCTATTGGCTGATGAAGACTTCTGCCAGCTTCGATGAGGACTTCTGCTACCTGGATGAGGATGGATGTCCGGTCTTCAAAAACTGTAAGTGGATCGTCAGGGGTTAGTATTAGGTTTTTTAAGGGTTTATTGGGTGGGTTTTATTTTTAGATTCAGATTTTGGGCAATGTAAAAGAGCTAAATGCCCTTTTAAGGGCAATGCCCATCCAAATGCCCTTTTCAGGGCAATAGTTAGTTTAGGTTTATTTAGATAGGTTTTTATTTGGGGGGGTTGGTTGGGTGGTGGGTTTTACTGTTGGGGGGTTGTTTGTATTTTATTTATTTTTTACAGGTAAAAGAGCCGATTTCTTTGGGGCAATGCCCCGCAAAAGGCCCTTTTAAGGGCCATTGGCAGTTTAGTGTAGGCTAGGGGTTTTTTTTAATTTGGGGGGCTTTTTTATTTTGATAGGGCTATTGGATTAGGAGTAATTCGTTTTTATTTTTGATAATTTATTTTTTTATTTTTTTGTAATTTAGATAATTGTATTTTGTTAATTTAATTTATTTAATTGTATTGTAATGTTAGGTGTTAGTGTAACTCAGGTTAGGATTTATTTTACAGGTAAATTTGTATTTATTTTAACTAGGTAGCTAGTAAATAGTTAATAACTATTTACTAAATAGTCTAGCTAGTTAAAATAAATACAAACTTAGCTGTGAAATAAAAATAAAACCTAAAATAGCTACAATGTAACTATTAGTTATTTTGTAGCTAGCTTAGGGTTTATATAACAGGTAAGTATTTAGTTTTAAAGTGATGGTAAAGTATTGCAAACTTCAACATGCGATAGTATAGATAACAAAAAAAAAAATGCACTTTCATTCACCAAAACGCTGAAAACTGTCAGTATTTGTAAATATTTACTTTTTAGATGCTTCCATTTCAGCTCCGTTCCTCCACCTGTACAATCGCCGCCATAGATTTTAAAAATCACGTGTTTTCAACTTGCAATCAGAATCCTGGCCAGTCGGGGACTGTAAAACACACTAACATGCCCCTCGTTAGCTATGCGCATGCGCTACATGTTAGATCTCAGACTGATCGTCTGAAAACATGTATTAAGCAATTAACGCATGCGCAAAGTGAATAGTTGAACAATATTCCTTATATAATGACGTAGAGAGCGGGTTGTTCCGCTCTCTACTACAACTCATACACAGATCAGGAAGTAATACTGGGGGCGGAGCAAGGAGCGATAACGCTCAGTAAGTAAAATATTATTTAAAAAAAAAACAATTGAATTTTAAATTAAAAAAAAACTAGCGATTTTGGTGATAGAGACTTAAGTAATACGATTTTACCTTCACATTGCCCTCAATTTACCATCACTTTAAATAGGAATTATTTAGTTAATAATAGTAGGTTTTATTTAGATTTTAATTATATTTAATTTAGGGGGTGTTAGGTTTAGGGGTTAATAGGTTTATTATAGCGGCGGAGCGGATTAGGGGTTAATTATATTTAAATAGTGTTTTTGATGTGGGAGTGCGGCGTTCTAGGGGTTAATAGATTTATTATAGTGGCGACTATGTCGGGGAGCGGCGGAATAGGGGTTAATACATTTTTTCAGTGGTGGCGATGTCCGGAGTGGCAGATTAGGGGTTAATCATTTTATTTTAGTGTTCGTGATGCGGGAGGGCCTCGGTTTAGGGTTTAATAGGTAGTTTATGGGTGTTTAGTGCACTTTTTAACACTTTAGCTATGAGTTTTATGGTACAGCTTTGTAGCATAAAACTCATAACTACTGACTTGATGGCGGTACGGATCTTGTCATTTTAGGCTGTACCGCTCTCACTTTTTGGCCTCGCAGCAAAACTTGAAATACCGGTGCTATGGGAATCCCATTGAAAAACAAAATTTATGCTTACCTGATAAATTCCTTTCTCCTGTAGTGTAGTCAGTCCACGGGTCATCCATTACTTATGGGATTATAACTCCTACCTAACAGGAAGTGCAAGAGGATCACCCAAGCAGAGCTGCTATATAGCTCCTCCCCTCTACGTCATATCCAGTCATTCGACCGAAAACCAAACGAGAAAGGAGAAACTATAGGGTGTAGT
Source organism: Bombina bombina (assembly GCF_027579735.1). Taxonomy (NCBI): domain Eukaryota; kingdom Metazoa; phylum Chordata; class Amphibia; order Anura; family Bombinatoridae; genus Bombina; species Bombina bombina. The sequence continues at coordinate 1,000,804,048 of NC_069502.1, read as the reverse complement.
GGTGACTGGAGTATAATTTAAAATTTAGACCTGCCATAAAAAACAGGGCGGGCCGTGGACTGACTACACTACAGGAGAAAGGAATTTATCAGGTAAGCATAAATTTTGTTTTCTCCTGTTAAGTGTAGTCAGTCCACGGGTCATCCATTACTTATGGGATACCAATACCAAAGCTAAAAGTACACGGATGACGGGAAGGACAGGCAGGATCTTTATACGGAAGGAACCACTGCCTGAAGAACCTTTCTCCCAAAAACAGCCTCCGAAGAAGCAAAAGTGTCAAATTTGTAAAATTTGGAAAAAGTGTGAAGTGAAGACCAAGTCGCAGCCTTGCAAATCTGTTCAACAGAGGCCTCATTTTTAAAGGCCCAAGTGAAAGCCACAGCTCTGGTAGAATGAGCTGTAATTCTTTCAGGAGGCTGCAGTCCAGCAGTCTCATAGGCTAAACGTATTATACTACGAAGCCAGAAGGAGAGAGAGGTAGCCGAAGCCTTTTGACCTCTCCTCTGTCCAGAATAAACGACAAACAGGGAAGAAGTTTGTCGAAAATCTTTAGTTGCCTGCAAATAAAATTTCAGGGCACGGACAACGTCCAGATTGTGCAGAAGTCGTTCCTTCTTTGAGGAAGGATTAGGACACAATGAAGGAACAACAATCTCTTGATTGATATTCCTGTTAGTGACTACCTTAGGTAAGAACCCAGGTTTAGTACGCAGAACTACCTTTTCTGAATGGAAAATCAGATAAGGAGAATCACAATGTAAGGCAGATAACTCAGAGACTCTTCGAGCCGAGTAAATAGCCATTAAAAACAGAACATTCCAAGATAACAATTTGATATCAATGGAATGAAGGGGTTCAAACGGAACACCTTGTAAAACGTTAAGAACTAAGTTTAAGCTCCATGGCGGAGCAACAGTTTTAAATACAGGCATAATCCTGGCCAAAGCCTGACAAAAAGCCTGAACATCTGGAACTTCTGACAGACGTTTGTGTAAAAGGATGGACAAAGCTGAGATCTGTCCCTTTAACGAACTAGCGGATAAACCCTTTTCTAAACCTTCTTGCAGAAAAGACAATATCCTAGGAATCCTAACCTTACTCCATGAGTAACTCTTGGATTCGCACCAATGCAAGTATTTGTGCCATATTTTATGGTAAATTTTCCTGGTAACAGGCTTCCTAGCCTGTATTAAGGTATCAATCACTGACTCCGAGAATCCACGCTTTGATAAAATCAAGCGTTCAATCTCCATGTAGTCAGCCTCAGAGAAATTAGATTTGGATGTTTGAAAGGACCCTGCGCCAGAAGGTCCTGTCTCAGAGGTAGAGACCATGGTGGACAGGACGACATGTCCACTAGGTCTGCATACCAGGTCCTGCGTGGCCACGCAAGCGCTATTAGAATCACCGATGCTCTCTCCTGTTTGATCCTGGCAATCAATCGAGGAAGCATCGGGAAGGGTGGAAACACATAAGCCATGTTGAAGACCCAAGGTGCTGTCAGAGCATCTATCAGAACCGCTCCAGGGTCTCTGGACCTGGATCCGTAACAAGGAAGTTTGGCATTCTGGCGAGACGCCATGAGATCCAGATCTGGTTTGCCCCAACGCCGAAGTATTTGGGCAAAGACCTCCGGATGAAGTTCCCACTCCCCCGGATGAAAAGTCTGGCGACTTAGAAAATCCGCTTCCCAGTTCTCCACGCCTGGGATGTGGATCGCTGATAGGTGGCAAGAGGGAGACTCTGCCCAGTGAATTATCTTTGAGACTTCCATCATCGCTAGGGAACTCCTTGTCCCTCCCTGATGGTTGATGTAAGCCACAGTCGTGATGTTGTCCGACTGAAACCTGATGAACCTCAGAGTTGCTAACTGAGGCCAAGCCAGAAGGGCATTGAAAACTGCTCTTAATTCCAGAATATTTATGGGAAGGAGACTCTCCTCCTGAGTCCATGATCCCTGAGTCTTCAGGGAATTCCAGACAGCGCCCCAACCTATCAGGCTGGCGTCTGTTGTTACAATTGTCCAATCTGGTCTGCTGAAGGGCATCCCCTTGGACAGATGTGGCCGAGAGAGCCACCATAGAAGAGAATTTCTGGTCTCTTGATCCAGATTCAGCATAGGGGACAAATCAGAGTAATCCCCATTCCACTGACTTAGCATACACAATTGCAGTGGTCTGAGATGCAGGCGTGCAAATGGTACTATGTCCATTGCCGCTACCATTAAGCCTATTACCTCCATGCATTGAGCCACAGATGGGTGTGGAATGGAATGAAGGACACGGCAAGCATTTAGAAGTTTTGTTAACCTGTCTTCTGTCAGGTAAATTTTCATTTCTACAGAATCTATAAGAGTCCATAAGAAGGGAACTCTTGTGAGTGGCAAGAGAGAACTCTTTTCTTCGTTCACTTTCCACCCATGTGACCTTAGAAATGCCAGTACAAACTCTGTATGAGACTTGGCAGTTTGGAAACTTGACGCTTGTATCAGAATGTCGTCTAGGTACGGAGCTACCGATATTCCTCGCGGTCTTAGTACCGCCAGAAGAGAACCCAGAACCTTTGTAAAGATTCTTGGAGCAGTAGCTAACCCGAAGGGAAGAGCTACAAACTGGTAATGCCTGTCTAGGAAGGCAAACCTTAGGTACCGGTAATGATCTTTGTGAATCGGTATGTGAAGGTAGGCATCCTTTAAATCCACTGTGGTCATGTACTGACCCTTTTGGATCATGGGTAAGATTGTCCGAATAGTTTCCATTTTGAACGATGGAACTCTTAGGAATTTGTTTAGGATCTTTAAATCCAAGATTGGTCTGAAGGTTCCTTCTTTCTTGGGAACCACAAACAGATTTGAGTAAAACCCTTGTCCGTGCTCCGACCGCGGAACCGGGTGGATCACTCCCATTAGTAAAAGATCTTGAGATATGATCTCTAACGCCCAGGGATCCTGGACATCTCTTGCCCAAGCCTGGGCGAAGAGAGAAAGTCTGCCCCCTACTAGATCCGTTTCCGGATTGGGGGCCCTCACTTCATGCTGTCTTTGGGGCAGCAGCAGGTTTTCTGGCCTGCTTGCCCTTGTTCCAGGTCTGGTTAGGTTTCCAGCCCTGTCTGTAGCGAGCAACAGTTCCTTCCTGTTTTGGAGCGGAGGAAGTAGATGCTGCTCCTGCCTTGAAGTTACGAAAGGCACGAAAATTAGACTGTCTAGCCCTTGGTTTGGCTCTGTCTTGAGGCAGGGCATGGCCCTTACCTCCAGTAATGTCAGCGATAATTTCTTTCAAACCGGGCCCGAATAATGTCTGCCCTTTGAAAGGTATGTTAAGCAATTTAGATTTAGAAGTCACATCAGCTGACCAGGATTTTAGCCACAGCGCTCTGCGCGCCTGAATGGCGAATCCGGAATTCTTAGCCGTAAGCTTAGTTAGATGTACTACGGCATCAGAAATAAATGAATTAGCTAGCTTAAGGGTTTTAAGCTTGTTTATAATCTCATCCAATGGAGCTGTCTCAAGGGTCTCTTCCAGAGACTCAAACCAGAATGCCGCCGCAGCCGTGACAGGCGCAATGCATGCGAGGGGTTGTAATATAAAACCTTGTTGAGTAAACATTTTCTTAAGGTAACCCTCTAACTTTTTATCCATTGGATCTGAAAAGGCACAGCTATCCTCCACCGGGATAGTGGTACGCTTAGCCAGAGTAGAAACTGCTCCCTCCACCTTAGGGACCGTCTGCCATAAGTCCCGTGTGGTGGCGTCTATTGGAAACATTTTTCTAAATATAGGAGGGGGGGAAAAGGGTACACCAGGCCTATCCCACTCCTTGTTAATAATCTCTGTAAGCCTCTTAGGTATAGGAAAGACGTCAGTACACGCCGGTACCGCATAGTATCTATCCAGCCTACATAATTTCTCTGGGATTGCAACCGTGTTACAATCATTCAGAGCCGCTAATACCTCCCCTAATAGTACACGGAGGTTCTCAAGCTTAAATTTAAAATTTGAAATGTCTGAGTCCAGTCTATTTGGATCAGATCCGTCACCAACAGAATGAAGCTCTCCGTCTTCATGCTCTGCCATTTGTGACGCAGTATCAGACATGGCTCTAACATTATCAGCGTACTCTGTTCTCACCCCAGAGTGGTCGCGTTTACCTCTAAGTTCTGGCAATTTAGATAAAACTTCAGTCATAACATTAGCCATGTCTTGTAAAGTGATTTGTAATGGCCGCCCTGATGTACTTGGCGTCACAATATCACGCACCTCCTGAGCGGGAGATGCAGGTACTGACACATGAGGAGAGTTAGTCGGCATAACTTTCCCCTCGTTGTCTGGTGAAATTTTCTTGACATGTACAGATTGGCTTTTATTTAAAGTAGCATCAATGCAATTAGTACACAAATTTCTATTGGGCTCCACATTGGCCTTTGAACATATTGCACAAAGAGATTCCTCTGTGTCAGACATGTTTAAACAAACTAGCAGTTAGACTAGCAAGCTTGGAAAATACTTTTCAAAACAATTTTCAAGCAATATAAAAAACGTTACTGTGCCTTTAAGAAGCACACAAAAAAACTGTCACAGTTGCAATAACAATGAACCGGATTAGTTATAGAAACTAAATTTTTACAGAAAATGCATTAATTTAGCAAAGGAATGCACCCACTAGCAAATGGATGATTAACCCCTTAATACCAAGAAAAAAGGATAACAACTATTATATATACGTTTTTATCACAGTCAAAACACAGTCTCACAGGTCTGCTGTGAGTGATTACCTCCCTCAAAGCTAGTTTTGGAGACCCCTGAGCTCTGCAGAAACGTCCTGGATCATGCAGGGAGAATAAGGAAGACTGTGACTGAATTTTTAATGCGTAGTAAAAGCGCCAACATAGGCCCCTCCCACTCATAATACAACAGTGGGGAAGCTCAGTAAACTGATTTTATTCAAAATAAACGACAGCCAAGTGGAAAATAATGCCCATAAATTTTTCACCAAGTACCTCAGAGAGAAAAACGATTATCTGCCAGTAAACGTTTTAAATATAAATATATGAAATGATAATAAAAGCCTGTTGCTAGTCGCTATCACTGCAGAAAGGCTATAAGTTATATGTATACAGTATTTTCTTAGTGAAGTGCCATTCCCCAGAAATACTTCAGTGCCAACATACATACATAACAGCCTGATACCAGTTGCTACTACTGCATTTAAGGCTGTACTTACATTTTATCGGTATTAGCAGTATTTTCTCAGTCAATTCCATTCCTTAGAAAATAATATACTGCAACATACCTCTTTGCAGGTGAACCCTGCCCGCTGTCCCCTGTTCTGAAGTTACCTCGCTCCTCAGAATGGCCGAGAACAGCAAATGGATCTTAGTTACGTCCGCTAAGATCATACACAAACTCAGGTAGATTCTTCTTCTAATGCTGCCTGAGAAAAAACAACACACTCCGGTGCTGTTTAAAATAACAAACTTTTGATTGAAGAAATAAAAACTAAGTTTTAATAACCACTGTCCTGTCACACATCCTATCTATTAGTTAGGTGCAAGAGAATGACTGGATATGACGTAGAGGGGAGGAGCTATATAGCAGCTCTGCTTGGGTGATCCTCTTGCACTTCCTGTTAGGGAGGAGTTATAATCCCATAAGTAATGGATGACCCGTGGACTGACTACACTTAACAGGAGAAAAGGACTTTTTAAAAAAAAAAAAAAAAAGTGCAGTACTGACGTTGCGTGACGGCCAAAAAAGTGTGCGGTACAGCTATTCTGACAAGACTTGTAATAGCAGCAATAGGGAAAAAGCATTGTTATGAAGCATAACGATGCTTTTTCAGTCATAACGCAAAACTCGTAATCTGGCTGAAAGTTTGTAAGGTTCTGGTCCCAAATCCTAAAGAAGCATGGAGACAACAGGTATGCCCTTTTACATAGTACTTTGTTTAGCCTTTCCCAAAAATTAAAGGTGCATGTAAACAACTATGATGCAGTAATATAACAAGAAAGATCTTAAAGGGACATAAAACCCAATATTTTTTTCTTTAATGACTCAACTAGAGCATACAATTTTAACTACTTTCCAATTTACTTCTATTATCAAATTTGCGTTATTCTCTTGGTATCCTTTGTTGAAGAAGCAGCAATGCACTACTGCATATATATGTGCAATCAGCAGCTAGCTTCCAGAAATGCATTGCTGCACCTGAGCCCAACTAAGCAGACTTAAAAAAAAACAAAAAAAAACATAATTTATGCTTACCTGATAAATTTATTTCTCTTGTGATGTATCGAGTCCACGGATTCATCCTTACTTGTGGGATATTATCCTCCCCTACAGGAAGTGGCAGAGAGAGCACCCACAGCAGAGCTGCCTATATAGCTCCCCCCTTAGCTCCACCCCCCAGTCATTCGACCGAAGGCTAGGAAGAAAAAGGAGAAACTATAGGGTGCAGTGGTGACTGAAAGTTTAAAAATAAAAATATATATGCCTGTCTTAATAAACAGGACGGGCCGTGGACTTGATACATCACAAGAGAAATAAATTTATCAGGTAAGCATAAATTATGTTTTCTCTTGTAAGATAAATCGAGTCCACGGATTCATCCTTACTTGTGGGATACCAATACCAAAGCTTTAGGACACGGATGAAGGGAGGGACAAGACAGGGACCTTAAACGGAAGGCACCACTGCTTGTAGAACCTCTCTCCCAAAAATAGCCTCCGAAGAAGCAAAAGTATCAAATTTGGAAAATTTGGAAAAAGTATGAAACGAAGACCAAGTCGCTGCATTACAAATCTGTTTAACAGAAGCCTCATTTTTAAAAGCCATGTGGAAGCCACAGCTCTAGTAGAATGAGCAGTAATTCTTTCAGGAGACTGTTGGCCAGCAGTCTCATAAGACAAACGGATGATGCTTTTCAGCTAAAAGGAAAGAGGTAGCCGTAGCCTTCTGACCTCTCCGCTTACCAGAATAAACAACAAACAATGAAGATGTTCGACGGAAATCTTTAGTTGCTTGTAAGTAGAACTTTAAAGCACAAACCACATCAAGATTGTGCAACAGATGTTCCTTCTTTGAAGAAAGATTAGGACACAGTGAAGGAACAACAATCTCTTGATTGATATTCTTATAAGAAACAACCTTAGGAACAAACCTACGCAAAACCACCTTACCTGAATGGAAAATAAGATAAGGGGAATCACACTGCAAAGCATATAGCTCAGAAACTCTTCGAGCCGAAGAGATAGCTACTAAAAACAAAACTTTCCAAGACAGAAGCTTAATATCCATGGAATGCATAGGTTCAAACAGAACCCCTTGAAGAACTTTATGAACTAAATTTAGGCTCCATGGCGGAGCAACAGGTTTAAATACAGGCTTGATTCTGAACAAAGCCTGACTAAATGCTCGAACGTCTGGGACATCTGCCAGACGTTTGTGTAGAAGAATAGACAAAGCAGATATTTGTCCTTATAAGGAGCTATCTGATAATCCCTTCTCCAAACCTTCTTGGAGAAAAGACAATATTCTAGGAATCCTAATCTTACTCCACGAGTAACCTTTGGATTCACACCAATAAAGATATTTGCGCCAAATCTTATGATAGATCTTCCTGGTGACAGGCTTTCTAGCCTGAATCAGGGTATCAATGACCGACTCATAGAAACCATGCTTTGATAGAATCAGGCGTTCAATCTCCAAGCAGTCAGACGCAGAGAAATTAGATTTGGATGCGTAAATCGACCTTGGATTAGAAGGTCCTGCCTCATTGGCAGAGTCCATGGTAGAACCGAGGACATGTCCACTAGGTCTGCATACCAAGTCCTGCGTGGCCATGCAGGTGCTATCAGAATCACTGAAGCTCTCTCCTGCTTTATTCTGGCAACCAGACGTAGAAGGAGAGGAAATACATAGGCCAGATTGAAGGACCAAGGCACTGCTAAAGCATCAGTACCGCCTTGGGATCCCGGGACCTGGACCCGTAACGAGAAAGTTTGGCATTCTGACGGGACGCCATCAGATCCAATTCTGGTGTGCCCCATAGCTGAATCAGCTGGGCAAATACCTCCGGATGGAGTTCCCACTCCCCCATATGAAAAGTCTAACGACTTAGGAAATTCGCCTCCCAGTTCTCTTCTCCTGGGATGTGGATTGCTGAGAGATGGCAAGAGTGATCCTCTGCCCATCTGATTATTTTGGTTACCTCCATCATCGCTAGAGAACTCCTTGTTCCTCCTTGATGATTGATATAAGCTACAGTCGTGAGCGCTGCGGAATCTGTTGGCGCTCTACAAATACCTGATAATAATAATAATAATGTTGTCCAACTGAAACCTGATGAATTTGGCCACAGCAAGCTGAGGCCACGCCTGAAGCGCATTGAATATCGCTCTCAGTTCTAGAATATTTATCGGGAGAAGAGATTCCTCCCGAGACCATAAGCCCTGTGCTTTCAGTGAGTTCCAGACTGCATCCCAGACTAGCAGGATGGTATCTGTCGTTACAATGAGCCACTCTGGCCTGCGGAAACACATTCCCTGAGACAACCACCAGAGAAGAGAATCTCCTGGTCCAAATGCAATTGAGGAGACAAATCTGCATAATCCCCATTCCACTGTTTGAGTATGCATAGATGTAGAGGTCTGAGGTGTAGGCGGGCAAAAGGAACCATGTCCATTGCTGCTACCATGAGTCAGATTACCTCCATATACTGAGCCACTGATGGCCGAGGAATGGAATGAATAGCTTGGCAAGTGGTTAAGAGCTTTGATTTTCTGACCGCCATCAGAAATATTTTCATTTCTACCGAGTCTATCAGAGTCCCTAGGAAGGAAACTCTTATAAGAGTCCACCCGTGAGATCTCAGAAAAGCCAACACAATGTCAGTGTGAGACTTGGATAGCTGGAAAGTTGACGCCTGAAATAAGATGTCGTCTAGATAAGGCGCCACTGCTATGCCCTGTGGTCGTAGAACCGCCAGAAGGGACCCTAGCACCCTTGTGAAAATTCTGTGAATAGGGATGTGTAGATACGCATCCTTTAAGTCCACGGTGGTCATATATTGACCCTCCTGGATCAGAGGTAGAATAGACCGAATAGTCTCCATCTTGAATGATGGAACTTTGATTAACTTGTTTAGAATTTTGAGATTCAAGATTGATCTTAAAGTTCCCTCTTTTTTGGAAACCACAAACAGGTTTGAGTAAAAACCTAGCCCCTGTTCCTCTTTTGGGACTGGGCGGCTAACCCCCATGGTATGTAGGTCTTCTACACAGCCTAAGAACGCCTCTCTCTTTGTCTGTTTACGGACAATCGAGAAATGTGAAAAGTCCCCCTTGGAAGAAAGCCTTTGAATTCCAAAAATTATCCCTGGGACACAATTTCTAAAACCCAGCGATCGTGAACATCTCTTGCCCAAGCCTGCGCGAAGAGAGAGAGTCTGCCCCCTACTAGACCCGGTCCTGGATCGGGGGCTACCCCTTCATGCTGTCTTAGAGGCAGCTGCAGGCTTCTTGGCCTGTTTACCCTTGTTCCAAGCCTGGTTAGGTCTCCAGACTGACTTGGATTGGGCAAAATTCCCCTCTTGCTTTGCAGCAGAGGAAGCCGAATCGGGACCACTCTTGAAATTCCAAAAGGAACGAAAATTATTTTGTTTGGTCCTCATCTTATTTGCTTTATCCTGAGGGAGGGCATGACCTTTCCCTCCAGTGATGTCTGAAATAATCTCTTTCAGTTCAGGCCCGAATAGGGTCTTTCCTTTGAAAGGGATGTTCAAAAGTTTAGTTTTAGATGACACATCAGCAGACCAGGATTTAAGCCATAACGCCCTGCGTGCTAAAATGGCAAAACCTGAATTCTTTGCCGCTAATTTAGCCAGTTGAAAAGCGGCATCTGTAATAAAAGAATTAGCCAATTTAAGGACCTTAATTCTGTCCAAAATTTCTTCTAATGGAGTCTCCATCTGAAGAGGCTCTTCTAGAGCCTCAAACCAGAAAGCACCTGCAGTAGTTGCAGGAAAAATGCACGCAATAGGTTGAAGAAGAAAACCTTGATGAACAAAAATTTTCTTCAGGAGACCCTCTAATTTTTTATCCACAGGATCTTTGAAAGCACAACTGACTTCAATAGGTATAGTTGTACGCTTAGACAGAGTAGAAATAGCTCCCTCCACCTTAGGAACTGTCTGCCACGAGTCTGCATGGTGTCAGATATGGGAAACATTTTCTTAAAAACAGGAGGGGGGAATGAACGGAATACCTGGTCTATCCCACTCCTTAGCAATAATATTCACAATCCTCTTAGGGACTGGAAAAAACATCAGTGTAAACAGGAACCTCTAAGTATTTATCCATCTTACACAATTTCTCTGGGACCACTATAGGGTCACAATCATCTAAAGCCACTAATACCTCCCTGAGCAATAAGCGGAGGTGTTCAAGCTTAAATTTATAGGCCGTCATATCAGAATCTGTCTGAGGAAGCATCTTTCCTGAATCCGAAAATTCTCCCTCAGATAACAAATCCCTCACCCCTACCTCAGAGCATTGTGAGGGCATATCAGATACGGCTACTAAAGCGTCAGACTGCTCAGCATTTTTCCTTAACCCAGAGCTGTCCCTCTTTCCTTGAAAACCAGGCAGTCAGGATAAAACCTCTGTGAGGGTTGTATTCATAACTGTGGCCATGTCTAGTAAAATAAATTAATTTGACGCACTAGAGGTACTTGGCGTCACTTGAGCGGGCGATACTGGTTGTGACACTTGGGGAGAGCTAGATGCTAAACCCTCATTTACTTCTGACTGAGAATCATCTATTGCTCTATTTTTAAGTGCTAATATATGTTCTTTATAGTTTATAGACATATGAGTACAATTTTTACACATTCTAAGAGGGGGTACCACAATGGCTTCCAAACATATTGAACAAGGATTTTCTTTGGTGTCAGACATGTTAAACAGGCTAGTAATGTAACAAGCAAGCTTAGAAAACACTGTAATCAAAGTAAATAACACTTAGAAATAAAACGGTACTGTGCCTTTAAGAGAAAAAAAAAAGCTGCACAAATTCTGCAAAACAGTGTAAAAAAGCAGTAAACATAACGAAATTTTTACAGTAGTATCATAAAGACTTAGTGACTTTGCACAGCTATGCAAATAAACAATTAACCCCTTAATGGCAAAACCGGATTGAAAAAACATCAAAACCAGTAAAAAAAGACTTTCAGCACTTTGCCACAGCTCTGCTGTGGCGCCTACCTGCCCTTCAGAACAATTTGTGGGGAAAAAAAACTTCTTTTACAGCCCTCAAACACAGCAGGAACCTCTGAAGAAGCAGTTAGATGTCTCTGAGGAAAAGAAACTGCGCAACTGAGGCGTGAAAATAGGCCCCTCCCACCTCAATGTTTTGAGGCCTAACAGACAAACACTAGAGTGTCTCTAAATTAACCATGTGGGTTAGAAAACTCAAAAACAAGCCACAATGACCCCTTTAGTCTCTTCAAAAAAAACATTATAATTGCATCATTCACTGAATAAACAAAAACGTTTTTACCAAGCAGTGTCACCAGTAACTAATGAGCCCTTCATGCAAGCTGAAATTGCTATCCAAGTGTCTGAATACAGCTTACCCTTCCCTCATGGGGATATTGCCAGCCTTTTCTAGAAATAACATATTCTGTCTAGAAAAAAAATAGACTGAACAAACCTCATATGCAGCTTAGCATGCAAACCGTTCCCCCAACTGAAGTTTTCCTCAGCCCTTGTGAGAACAGCAGTGGATCTTAGTTACAAAGTGCTAAGATCATAATCCTCCTTACAGAAATCTTCATCCCTTTTCTGCCAGAGCGTAAATAGTACACACCGGTACCATTTAAAAATATCAAACTTTTGCTTGAGAAAATAAAAACCTAACATTTTTGTCACCACACTCCTCTTTGCCCTTCCTAGCAGTTAAAGCAGGCAGAGAGAATGACTGGGGGGTGGAGCTAAGGGGGAGCTATATAGGCAGCTCTGCTGTGGGTGCTCTCTCTGCCACTTCCTGTAGGGGAGGAGAATATCCCACAAGGATGAATCCGTGGACTCGATACATCTTACAAGAGAAAAAAAATACCAAGAGAATGAAGCAAATTAGATAAAAGCAAATAAATTGAAAAGTTGTTTAAAACTGCATGATATGTCTGAATCATGATAGAAAAATTTTCCGCTTATGTCCCAGTGAATTGGTCAATAATTGAAGGAATTAATGAGTTTGAGAGTTATTTCTGTAGTCAGTTTTAATCTTGCAATGCTGGTTGAGAAACTTGCAATCTGGTTACAACTCTATTGTTGTACTGTGGTAAATGATCTAACAACAGCTTTATTTTTTGTTTTACAGAGGACTTATCAAACAATTTTGTAGTCTAAAGTAGCAATAGGAGAAGAAAAAACAGACCCTGATGTGCATATGACAGATTAAATTAGTAGAACATTCTAGAACTAAAACTAAATGAATGAATGTCTAGTGACAAAAATAAATGGCTGTTATCAACTAATGTGCTTATTCTTGCAAACGGGAATGAAAAATGGTGGTTTGCAGACAACAATGTTGTAACTGAGGGAAGGATTTTTTTCATTTACATTTTAGTGATAACATTTTTAAAATAAACATTTCCTATAGCTCTTGGGTTCTATTCAAATATTTCTAATTACAGAATACTATTTTCCAATTAAATATTCACCTTCACATCTGCCCTGGTTTTGTCAGTAACCTCCATGACAAATTCACAACGTTTTCCATTTGGTGGATTCATCAGGTGATTGAGAATGTATAGATCCACAGTGGCGCCAAGATTGTCAATGTTAGAAACAAAAATATATTCCTTCCCCTCTTTTATGAATGTGTCCAGAAGTCCGGAGTTAAAAAAACTGGCATAGATATCACCGTGACCGGGAGGATACCAGGTCTCTGCATTCTCCCCAGAATAGGACACATCCTTGGCGATCGGTAACAAAGACTCCTTATTAATTCGTGGATACCTGCAAGAGGAAATGTATAATAAGTTATGCTGTATAAGATACATGACAAGTTTATTGGTAAGGTCACAAATAAAAACTAAAAATAGATACTCTGCATTAGAAAATACGGAAATTCCAGATACTCAGCCTTTTACTTAAAGAGCACATTTTTAAAACTATATTTGTCATGGAAACAAGTGTTCTGAGACACACACTAGGAGAGGATTCATCTGGAGTATACAGGTGTAAGGTAATTCAATTAGATGATATAAGAAAACGATAGAGTAAAGATCCAAACGTAGTTACTTAAAATTCTTCAATTCTTTATTATCAATGTCTAAAAGCAAACTCAGCAAACTAGTAAAATAACAAGTGATTATGTCCAGACTACATTATCTATTATAGACAAAGTAGTCTGGACATAATCCCTTGTTATTTTACTGGTTTGCTGCTTTTAGACGTTGATAATAAAGAATTGAAGAATTTTAAGTTTGGATCTTTATCATTTTCTTATATTGCCTATGCACCAGTATTCCATTCGGAAGGAGCTTACTATATTCCAGGCAACTGCTTGGAGAACCATATGGTCAGCGGCATCAACCCGATGATGTCACAAAAACAGGCCGAAGACTGGAAGCGGGGTGAGTGAGACGTGAGTAATGCAGTCAAGAGAATAGCGTGACAAGAAGTGATATTGTAAGCTTTATTCCTCTACGGATACCTCTGGTCAATAGCGGAGAGAGTCGAGCTGCAGGGTGATTAATGCTGTAGTGCAAAAGCCACAGCGTTTGCTAAAAGTTAACGTGCCAGTCGGATCTGGAGCCAGCATAGCGACCCAGCTATAACATAGGAGGAAGAGGTAAGCGGATAAGTCCCTATCTTTGACGGATACGAAAGTCCATAAACCTTACTGACATATACCGCTTTTCCACATTGTGCCCTTTCTTCACATTTTGCATATGGATATAACTGTGACAGTCTTCTTCATTCGGGGATATTCACAGATACTGAAGGAATTTTGAACTTTTCTTGTTATTTAAATTCAATAAGTTGACATGGTAGAACAAATTTCACATTTTGCTGTGCATTGGCTATTACAGTAAATAGGTAATAATACATAATTGATATACATTATGTTGATAATACAATGATATTTGATTTAATTAAATGATTTCCCGAGATTGTTTTAGTTAAATGTTAATAATTTTCAAAGGCCATATTCTGTATAGGCTTTACTATTGTTACCTAAAACAGATAGAGTTGGAGGGAATATTAACAAATATGTATTTTTACTTTGGTAAGAATATGAACAAAAACACTATTAATTTTAAAAGGATAAGTTCTTACACTTAGAAAATATGCATAGATTGCTTGCAAATAATATCTTCCTATAGTTGATTCTAGTCTTAAATCTAGGAATTAAGACCTCATCTATGTTGGTTTGTCTTTCAAATTTATTGAAGTAAAATTGTGTTGTAGTTATTTGCTATTGGTCTTGCAAATAGCTTTGCGTACAAAAATAAGGTAAATGGGTGGGAATATGTGTTATTCCTAAAACTTAGATATCTTAAGTATCATATACACTGGTTTAGCAGACGTATGGGAATGAGTTATGTAGTACCTGTTAGATTTAATTGTTTGAATATTAGACTTTGAAACATAGTCATAGGGTATTGGTTAGTCCACAAATAGGTTCACATCATATCTGTGATTAATGCCCTATGGTGTTCTAGTGGCTAGTGTGAAGATCCAGTAGACCTCTCTTCTTAATAGATGTTTTAATCTGTCACCTCCCTGGTTGTTTTCTTCTCCTTGTTCAATGCCTAAAAATGAAAAATTTGACTGTATGGTGTGTGTAAAAATGTTTAGCTAAAGGTGTTCTTGGTATCTCTTCCTCTATGAAGATGAGGTGTTCTCTGATCCTGTCCTTTAAGGGGCGGGTGGTGATACCCACATATTGAAAGTGGCATTGTTTACAAGTTACTAAATAAATCACAAATGTGGATGTGCAGTCGATTCTGCTGTTTATATTATATACCTTTCCTGTGTGTGTTAAAGTAAATGTTTTACATGGAACATAGCTACATTTGTAGGATCCCAGAGTTGGAGTGAGTCAATTCCTCAGTCTTGGTTCACTGTTAATAAAACATTTCTTAACTATATCTCCTATGTTAGTAGCTTTTTTGGCTACGTTTTTTATTTTATTATTCAATTTGAATTTAAAGGGACATGAAAGCCAATTTTTTTCTTTTGTGATTTAAAAAGAGCATGTCATTTTAAACAACTTTCTAATTTACTTCTATTATTTAATTTGCTTCATTCTCTTGATATCACTTGCTGAAAAGCATATCTAGATATGCTCAGCAGCTGCTGATTGGTTGCTGCACCTAGAGGCCTTGTGTGATTGGCTCACATATGTGCATTGCTATTTCTTCAACAAAGGATATCTAAAGAATTGAGCAAATTAGATAATAGAAGTAAATTGGAAAGTTGTTTAAAATTGCATGCCCTATCTGAATCATGAAAGTTTAATTTTGACTAGACTGTCCCTTTAAGTGTGAGATCTCCATTCATAACTGGTAAGTATTGTCTTATAATGCCACAGATGTTATAAAATTGTGTACTTTATTTAGTTGTAAAGTATATCTCATCTGTGTCCGAAAGGTTTGTATAATTCTGTGTTGTATTTGTGTGAGTGTCATGTATGTTAGTTTTTTTGGGTTTCTTGTTTGTGTTAATTTGGTTCAATAAAGTTTGTCTGTTCATTTTGGCAACTTGTGAGTTGATTTTTGTTAAGAATGGTTTTGTTGTAACCTCTGGCTATTAATCTGTTGGTAAGTCTATTGGCTTCTATTTTATATATTTCTAATGTCGAACAGTTTCTATGTAGGCAAAAGAATTGGCCTTTGGGTATTCCCCTTCTCATGTGGGGTGATTGACAGAAGTCTGCTCTCAATATAGTATTTCTGGAGAGTGGTTTTCTGTAATTTGAGGTGACTATATTGTTACTTTTATTATATTGTAGGTGAAGATCTAGATATTCTATTCTCAATTCATTGGTCTGGTAGGTAAATAAGAGATTTAGATTATTGTGATTAAGATGTTCTATGAGTTGTGGAATTGTCGTTATTTCCTCATCTTTGTAGATTAGGATAAGGTCGTATGTAAACCTTCCATATGTTAAGATGTGATGTTCGAGAGGACAATCACCCCCAAAGATGTGGCTGTTAAAAAATATCTCATATACATGTTTGCATATGAGGGGGAAAATTTTGCCCCCATGGCTGTGCCACATCTCTGGAGTTAATATATCCCCTCAAACACAAAATAATTGTGAGTCAACAAATATTTTGTTATCTCAATGAGAAAACTAATTAATTTGTCTGGAAAGTCTGTATATCTTTCTAACATGTATTTCAATGCTTCTAGTCCTTCTGAATGGGGGATGCTGGAGTAGAGCGAAGAGACATCTATAGTCAGCTATTTAAAGCCATTCTCCCATTTGATTTTATCTAATTTGTTTATTAAGTGTGTACTATCTCAAATGTAACCTGGGAGGGTTCGAACTATGGGCTGGAGTATACTGTCTAGCCAGTCTCCCAACCTTTCGCATAGGGATCCCCTACTGGCAACTATGGGCCTACCTGGTGGTTTGGTAAGGGTTTTGAGTATTTTGGGTACTATGCGAAAGGTTGGTCAATAAGACAATGTTGTATAAATTCTGGTTAAATGAGACCACCTTCACACCCAGTGTCTAGTAATGTCTATAATTCCCTTTTGAATTACTCTGTGGGGTTAAAGGTCAGTCTTTGATAAGTTGTACTGTCTGTTAATTGGGAGAGGGCCTCAGATCTATAATCTGCTTTGTTGAGAACAACTATGGCCCCTCCCTTGTCTGCTGATGTAATTACTATATTTGGTCTGTAATGATTTTCTCTCTCCTGAAAAACTGTTAAATTATCTTTCTGAATGGTAGGGCTGTCATTAATGGATTGATGTAATTGAATAATTTCTTGTTCTATCAAATTGTGAAACATTTCTATAGAGTCGCTCCTGCTTTGTATTGGATAGAAATCTGATTTATTTTTGATCGTAGTATTGATGAATGGTATGGGATTGTGGGTGCTCATTTCTCTTAGTGAGGGTGTTTGAAGTGTGATGAGGTCATTCAGATCACATAAGTCTGTGAATCTAATTCTTATGTTGTGGCTCTTAGGAGCCTACCTAGTTTTACTCTTAAATAAAAGATACCAAGAAAACAAAGCAAATTTGATAACAGAAGTAAATTGGAAAGTTGTTTTAAATGGCATGCTCTATCTGAATCAAAGTTTAATTTGGACTTTACTGCCCCTTTCACATTGAAAGTTAACATACATTAGTGGTATTAACTAGTTAAAGGCTAGTAAATGTACGACGAGACCTATTATCACCACAATACCAGAGATATAGCTGGAGAATCAATACTAACCTGCTCCTGTAGAATAATTCTTTTTTGGTTAAGGAAAACCAGCAGGGAATGCCCAGTTTCAGCCACAGTCTACAGACTCAGGAGGGAAACACTAGGAATAAACCTTTTGATGTGTATGGGGGAACCTCTATGTTAGAATTACTTATTAAATTTCAGATGGTATAGAGCTCCATCTCAGACTACCTTATCCCGCATGCGTAGAAACTGCTACAACTCGAACAGGAAGTAGTAGGGTATATACAGTGGATATAAAAAGTCTTCATACCCCTGTTAAAATGTCAGGTTTTCCACCTTTAATGTGACCTATAAACTGTACAACTCAATTGAAAAACAAACTGAAATCTTTTAGGTGGAGGGAAGAAAACAAAAAAACTAAAATAATGTGGTTGCATAAGTGTGCACACTTATAACTGGGGATGTAGCCGTGTTCAGAATTAAGCAATCACATTCAAAATTATGTTAAATAGTTGTCAGCATACACCTGCCATCATTTAAAGTGCCTCTGATTAACCCCAAATAAAGTTCAGCTGCTCTAGTTGGTCTCTCCTGAAATTTTCTTAGTCGCATCCTACAGCAAAAGTCATGGTCCACAGAGAGCTTCCAAAGCATCAGAGGGATCTCATTGTTAAAAGGTATCAGTTAGGAGAAGGGTACAATAGAATTTCCAAGGCATTAGATATACCATGGAACACAGTGAAGACAGTCATCATCAAGTGGAGAAAATATGGCACAACAGTGACATTACCAAGAACTGGACGTCCCTCCAAAATTAATGAAAAGACGAGAAGAAAACTAGTCTGGGAGGCCTACAGCAACATTAAAGAAGCTGCAGGAATATCTGGCAAGTACTGGCTGTGTGGTACATGTGACAACAATCTCAGGTATTCTTCATATGTCTGGGCTATGGGGTAGACTGGCAAGACGAAAGCCTTTTCTTACGAAGAAAAATATCCAAGCCAGGCTACATTTTGCAAAAACACATCTGAAGTCTCAAAAAAGCATGTGGGAAAAGGTGTTATGGTGTGATGAAACCAAGGTTGAACTTTTTGGCAATAATTCCAAAAGATAAGTTTGGCGCAAAAACAACACTGCATATCACCAAAAGAACACCATACCCACAGTGAAACATGGTGGTGGCAGCATCATACTTTGGGGCTGTTTTTCTTCAGCTGGAACTGGGGCCTTAGTTAAGCTAGAGGGAATTATGAACAGTCAATATTGGAACAAAACCTTCAGGCTTCTGCTAGAAAGTTGAACATGAAGAGGAACTTCATCCTTCCGCATGACAACGACCCAAAGCATACATCCAAATCAACAAAGGAATGACTTCACCAGAAGATGATTAAAGTTTTGGAATGGCCCAGCCAGAGCCCAGACCTGAATCCGATTGAAAATCTGTGGGGTGATCTGAAGAGGGCTGTGCATAGGAGATGCCCTCGCAATCTGACAGATTTGGAGTGTTGGAGTGTTTTTGCAAAGAAAAGTGGGCAAATCTTGCCAAGTCAAAATGTGCCATGCTGATAGACTCATACCCAAAAAGACTCAGTGCTGTAATAAAATAAAAAGGTGCTTCAACAAAGTATTAATTTAAGGGGTGTGCACACTTATGCAACCATATTTTATTTTTATATTTTTTCTTCCCTCTACCTAAAACATTTGTTTGTTTTTCAATTGAGTTGTACAGTTTATAGGTCACATTAAAGGTGGAAAAAGTTCTGAAATGATTTATCTTTGTCTCATTTTTTTACATCACAGAAACCTGACATTTTAACAGGGGTGTGTAGACTTTTTATATCCACTGTATGTAGAGGTATGTTTGGAAGTTGCTTCTAGCTACTCCATCAAATAGAGGCCATCTGCTCTATTAAGCTGTGGGTGTCTGAGTGAGCCTGAAACACTAGTTAAGTGTCTGCGAAATTGGCTGCATTTAAGCAGGGGGCAGCATTGTCCACTCTACGTGAGGCGGGCAGACAAGGTTTATGGTAGCAAAACGCCCAGCCCTTGATAAATAAATCCCCATATACCCACTATTACTAATACTGCTCTGCATGTCAGAAAACAGAATTTATGTTTACCTGATAAATTACTTTCTCCAACGGTGTGTCCGGTCCACGGCGTCATCCTTACTTGTGGGATATTCTCTTCCCCAACAGGAAATGGCAAAGAGCCCAGCAAAGCTGGTCACATGATCCCTCCTAGGCTCCGCCTACCCCAGTCATTCGACCGACGTTAAGGAGGAATATTTGCATAGGAGAAACCATATGGTACCGTGGTGACTGTAGTTAAAGAAAATAAATTATCAGACCTGATTAAAAAAACCAGGGCGGGCCGTGGACCGGACACACCGTTGGAGAAAGTAATTTATCAGGTAAACATAAATTCTGTTTTCTCCAACATAGGTGTGTCCGGTCCACGGCGTCATCCTTACTTGTGGGAACCAATACCAAAGCTTTAGGACACGGATGAAGGGAGGGAGCAAATCAGGTCACCTAAATGGAAGGCACCACGGCTTGCAAAACCTTTCTCCCAAAAATAGCCTCAGAAGAAGCAAAAGTATCAAACTTGTAAAATTTGGTAAAAGTGTGCAGTGAAGACCAAGTCGCTGCCCTACATATCTGATCAACAGAAGCCTCGTTCTTGAAGGCCCATGTGGAAGCCACAGCCCTAGTGGAATGAGCCGTGATTCTTTCGGGAGGCTGCCGTCCGGCAGTCTCGTAAGCCAATCTGATGATGCTTTTAATCCAAAAGGAGAGAGAGGTAGAAGTTGCTTTTTGACCTCTCCTTTTACCGGAATAAACAACAAACAAGGAAGATGTTTGTCTAAAATCCTTTGTAGCATCTAAATAGAATTTTAGAGCGCGAACAACATCCAAATTGTGCAACAAACGTTCCTTCTTTGAAACTGGTTTCGGACACAGAGAAGGTACGATAATCTCCTGGTTAATGTTTTTGTTAGAAACAACTTTTGGAAGAAAACCAGGTTTAGTACGCAAAACCACCTTATCTGCATGGAACACCAGATAAGGAGGAGAACACTGCAGAGCAGATAATTCTGAAACTCTTCTAGCAGAAGAAATTGCAACCAAAAACAAAACTTTCCAAGATAATAACTTAATATCAACGGAATGTAAGGGTTCAAACGGAACCCCCTGAAGAACTGAAAGAACTAAATTGAGACTCCAAGGAGGAGTCAAAGGTTTGTAAACAGGCTTGATTCTAACCAGAGCCTGAACAAAGGCTTGAACATCTGGCACAGCTGCCAGCTTTTTGTGAAGTAACACAGACAAGGCAGAAATCTGTCCCTTCAGGGAACTTGCAGATAATCCTTTTTCCAATCCTTCTTGAAGGAAGGATAGAATCTTAGGAATCTTAACCTTGTCCCAAGGGAATCCTTTAGATTCACACCAACAGATATATTTTTTCCAAATTTTGTGGTAAATCTTTCTAGTTACAGGCTTTCTGGCCTGAATAAGAGTATCGATAACAGAATCTGAGAACCCTCGCCTTGATAAAATCAAGCGTTCAATCTCCAAGCAGTCAGCTGGAGTGACACCAGATTCGGATGTTCGAACGGACCCTGAACAAGAAGGTCTCGTCTCAAAGGTAGCTTCCAAGGTGGAGCCGATGACATATTCACCAGATCTGCATACCAAGTCCTGCGTGGCCACGCAGGAGCTATCAAGATCACCGACGCCCTCTCCTGGTTGATCCTGGCTACCAGCCTGGGGATGAGAGGAAACGGCGGGAACACATAAGCTAGTTTGAAGGTCCAAGGTGCTACTAGTGCATCCACTAGAGCCGCCTTGGGATCCCTGGATCTGGACCCGTAGCAAGGAACTTTGAAGTTCTGACGAGAGGCCATCAGATCCATGTCTGGAATGCCCCACAGCTGAGTGACTTGGGCAAAGATTTCCGGATGGAGTTCCCACTCCCCCGGATGCAAAGTCTGACGACTCAGAAAATCCGCTTCTCAATTTTCCACTCCTGGGATGTGGATAGCAGACAGGTGGCAGGAGTGAGACTCCGCCCATAGAATGATTTTGGTCACTTCTTCCATCGCCAGGGAACTCCTTGTTCCCCCCTGATGGTTGATGTACGCAACAGTTGTCATGTTGTCTGATTGAAACCGTATGAACTTGGCCCTCGCTAGCTGAGGCCAAGCCTTGAGAGCATTGAATATCGCTCTCAGTTCCAGAATATTTATCGGTAGAAGAGATTCTTCCCGAGACCAAAGACCCTGAGCTTTCAGGGATCCCCAGACCGCGCCCCAGCCCATCAGACTGGCGTCGGTCGTGACAATGACCCACTCTGGTCTGCGGAATGTCATCCCTTGTGACAGGTTGTCTAGGGACAGCCACCAACGGAGTGAGTCTCTGGTCCTCTGATTTACTTGTATCTTCGGAGACAAGTCTGTATAGTCCCCATTCCACTGACTGAGCATGCACAGTTGTAATGGTCTTAGATGAATGCGCGCAAAAGGAACTATGTCCATTGCCGCTACCATCAAACCGATCACTTCCATGCACTGCGCTATGGAAGGAAGAGGAACGGAATGAAGTATCCGACAAGAGTCTAGAAGTTTTGCTTTTCTGGCCTCTGTCAGAAAAATCCTCATTTCTAAGGAGTCTATTATTGTTCCCAAGAAGGGAACCCTTGTTGACGGAGATAGAGAACTCTTTTCCACGTTCACTTTCCATCCGTGAGATCTGAGAAAGGCCAGGACAATGTCCGTGTGAGCCTTTGCTAGAGGAAGGGACGACGCTTGAATCAGAATGTCGTCCAAGTAAGGTACTACAGCAATGCCCCTTGGTCTTAGCACAGCTAGAAGGGACCCTAGTACCTTTGTGAAAATCCTTGGAGCAGTGGCTAATCCGAAAGGAAGCTCCACGAACTGGTAATGCTTGTCCAGGAATGCGAACCTTAGGAACCTATGATGTTCCTTGTGGATAGGAATATGTAGATACGCATCCTTTAAATCCACTGTGGTCATGAATTGACCTTCCTGGATGGAAGGAAGAATAGTTCGAATGGTTTCCATCTTGAACGATGGAACCTTGAGAAACTTGTTTAAGATCTTGAGATCTAAGATTGGTCTGAACGTTCCCTCTTTTTTGGGAACTATGAACAGATTGGAGTAGAACCCCATCCCTTGTTCTCTTAATGGAACAGGATGAATCACTCCCATTTTTAACAGGTCTTCTACACAATGTAAGAATGCCTGTCTTTTTATGTGGTCTGAAGACAACTGAGACCTGTGGAACCTCCCCCTTGGGGGAAGCCCCTTGAATTCCAGAAGATAACCTTGGGAGACTATTTCTAGCGCCCAAGGATCCAGAACATCTCTTGCCCAAGCCTGAGCGAAGAGAGATAGTCTGCCCCCCACCAGATCCGGTCCCGGATCGGGGGCCAACATTTCATGCTGTCTTGGTAGCAGTGGCAGGTTTCTTGGCCTGCTTTCCCTTGTTCCAGCCTTGCATTGGTCTCCAAGCTGGCTTGGCTTGAGAAGTATTACCCTCTTGCTTAGAGGACGTAGCACTTTGGGCTGGTCCGTTTCTACGAAAGGGACGAAAATTAGGTTTATTTTTTGCCTTGAAAGGCCGATCCTGAGGAAGGGCGTGGCCCTTACCCCCAGTGATATCAGAGATAATCTCTTTCAAGTCAGGGCCAAACAGCGTTTTCCCCTTGAAAGGAATGTTAAGTAGCTTGTTCTTGGAAGACGCATCAGCTGACCAAGATTTCAACCAAAGCGCTCTGCGCGCCACAATAGCAAACCCTGAATTCTTAGCCGCTAACCTAGCCAATTGCAAAGTGGCGTCTAGGGTGAAAGAATTAGCCAATTTGAGAGCATTGATTCTGTCCATAATCTCCTCATAAGGAGGAGAATCACTATCGACCGCCTTTATCAGCTCATCGAACCAGAAACATGCGGCTGTAGCTACAGGGACAATGCATGAAATTGGTTGTAGAAGGTAACCCTGCTGAACAAACATCTTTTTAAGCAAACCTTCTAATTTTTTATCCATAGGATCTTTGAAAGCACAACTATCCTCTATGGGTATAGTGGTGCGTTTGTTTAAAGTGGAAACCGCTCCCTCGACCTTGGGGACTGTCTGCCATAAGTCCTTTCTGGGGTCGACCATAGGAAACAATTTTTTAAATATGGGGGGAGGGACGAAAGGAATACCGGGCCTTTCCCATTCTTTATTAACAATGTCCGCCACCCGCTTGGGTATAGGAAAAGCTTCTGGGAGCCCCGGGACCTCTAGGAACTTGTCCATTTTACATAGTTTCTCTGGGATGACCAACTTGTCACAATCATCCAGAGTGGATAATACCTCCTTGAGCAGAATGCGGAGATGTTCCAACTTAAATTTAAACGTAATCACATCAGGTTCAGCTTGTTGAGAAATGTTCCCTGAATCAGTAATTTCTCCCTCAGACAAAACCTCCCTGGCCCCATCAGACTGGGTTAGGGGCCCTTCAGAACCATTATTATCAGCGTCGTCATGCTCTTCCGTATCTAAAACAGAGCAGTCACGCTTACGCTGGTAAGTGTTCATTTTGGCTAAAATGTTTTTGACAGAATTATCCATTACAGCCGTTAATTGTTGCATAGTAAGGAGTATTGGCGCGCTAGATGTACTAGGGGCCTCCTGAGTGGGCAAGACTAGTGTAGACGAAGGAGGGAATGATGCAGTACCATGCTTACTCCCCTCACTTGAGGAATCATCTTGGGCATCATTGTCATTGTCACATAAATCACATTTATTTAAATGAATAGGAATTCTGGCTTCCCCACATTCAGAACACAGTCTATCTGGTAGTTCAGACATGTTAAACAGGCATAAACTTGATAACAAAGTACAAAAAACGTTTTAAAATAAAACCGTTACTGTCACTTTAAATTTTAAACTGAACACACTTTATTACTGCAATTGCGAAAAAACATGAAGGAATTGTTCAAAATTCACCAAATTTTCACCACAGTGTCTTAAAGCCTTAAAAGTATTGCACACCAAATTTGGAAGCTTTAACCCTTAAAATAACGGAACCGGAGCCGTTTTTAACTTTAACCCCTTTACAGTCCCTGGTATCTGCTTTGCTGAGACCCAACCAAGCCCAAAGGGGAATACGATACCAAATGACGCCTTCAGAAAGTCTTTTCTAAGTATCAGAGCTCCTCTCACATGCGACTGCATGTCATGCCTCTCAAAAACAAGTGCGCAACACCGGCGCGAAAATGAGGCTCTGCCTATGATTAGGGAAAGCCCCTAAAGAATAAGGTGTCTAAAACAGTGCCTGCCGATATTATTATATCAAAATACCCAGATAAAATGATTCCTCAAGGCTAAATATGTGTTAATAATGAATCGATTTAGCCCAGAAAAAGTCTACAGTCTTAATAAGCCCTTGTGAAGCCCTTATTTACGATCTTAATAAACATGGCTTACCGGATCCCATAGGGAAAATGACAGCTTCCAGCATTACATCGTCTTGTTAGAATGTGTCATACCTCAAGCAGCAAGAGACTGCTCACTGTTCCCCCAACTGAAGTTAATTGCTCTCAACAGTCCTGTGTGGAACAGCCATGGATTTTAGTGACGGTTGCTAAAATCATTTGCCTCATACAAACAGAAATCTTCATCTCTTTTCTGTTTCTGAGTAAATAGTACATACCAGCACTATTTTAAAATAACAAACTCTTGATTGAATAATAAAAACTACAGTTAAACACTAAAAAACTCTAAGCCATCTCCGTGGAGATGTTGCCTGTACAACGGCAAAGAGAATGACTGGGGTAGGCGGAGCCTAGGAGGGATCATGTGACCAGCTTTGCTGGGCTCTTTGCCATTTCCTGTTGGGGAAGAGAATATCCCACAAGTAAGGATGACGCCGTGGACCGGACACACCTATGTTGGAGAAAATGATTTTGTGACATGCTCCCAATTATAGATTATATGAACACTAAGATTAAAAAAAACAAAAAAAAAAAACCTAACTGTTCATTATAACCACAAACCATTATAACCTTAAAACAAACCAATAGTACATATTATATATCTAAAACGGAAGAAAAAAACAAAAACACACATTTACCTGCTTTGATTAAAAGTGTAAATTTTCACCCGGCAATGGCTGTATTTCTGCAGTATTTTGTTAGTGTCTTCATCAGTGTTAAAAGAGTTCATCAGAACTAGTGGAACCTCTGTATTGTATGTGATGTTCAAGTGCTATATGAAGAAAAATACACATTCAAACTGTAAATGTTTTCTAATGATATGGCAAATAAACAATTATATTTACAAACATTTATAGGAGACCAAGGTTTGGAATCAAACATTAAGCACATATGTACTAAAATGCATTTCCAAACAAAATTTTGAAAGATGTTGCTGAAATCCCACTCGCATCCTGTTTCAGACATACACAACGGACATATGTTATTACTTTATTTCATTGTTGTACAAACTATTGATCAGTCTCACTAATTCTGCCCTGCCATTTGACATTATATATGGCCGCCTATGCATTCATTAGGGACAGAAGGAAACCCTTTAGCGATAAGGGAATTAAACATGCTCCTGGGAAGTGAGATTTCTACGGCAAGCTTGTTGTTCTCCCACCCTTGCCCCCCTCTCCCCCCGATGCTCTTTCATCCTTGCACACACCCCAGATACTCTCCCACCACCCTTGCACACACCTCAGTTGCTCTACCACCACCCTTGCACACAACCCAAATGCTCTCCCATCCTGGCACACACCACCCAATACTCTTACACCCTTGGACTTACCAAAAAACATAATTTATGCTTACCTGATAAATTTATTTCTCTTGTAGTGTGTTCAGTCCACGGGTCATCCATTACTTATGGGATATATTCTCCTTCCCAACAGGAAGTTGCAAGAGGATCACCCAAGCAGAGCTGCTATATAGCTCCTCCCCGCACATGTCATATCCAGTCATTCGACCGAAACAAGACGAGAAAGGAGAAACTATAGGGTGCAGTGGTGACTGGAGTTATAATTTAAAATTTAGAACCTGCCTCAAAAAGACAGGGCGGGCCGTGGACTGAACACACTACAAGAGAAATAAATTTATCAGGTAAGCATAAATTATGTTTTCTCTTGTTAAGTGTGTTCAGTCCACGGGTCATCCATTACTTATGGGATACCAATACCAAAGCTAAAGTACACGGATGATGGGAGGGACAAGGCAGGAACATTAAACAGAAGGAACCACTGCCTGTAGAACCTTTCTCCCAAAAACAGCCTCCGAAGAAGCAAAAGTGTCAAATTTGTAAAATTTGGAAAAAGTATGAAATGAAGACCAAGTTGCAGCCTTGCAAATCTGTTCAACAGAGGCCTCATTCTTAAAGGCCCAGGTGGAAGCCACAGCTCTAGTGGAATGAGCTGTAATTTTTTCAGGAGGCTGCTGTCCAGCAGTCTCGTAGGCTAAGCGTATTATGCTACGAAGCCAAAAAGAGAGAGAGGTAGCAGAAGCCTTTTGACCTCTCCTCTGTCCAGAGTAAACGACAAACAGAGAAGAAGTTTGTCGAAAATCTTTAGTTGCCTGTAAGTAGAACTTCAGGGCACGGACCACGTCTAGATTTTGCAAAAGACGTTCCTTCTTTGAGGAAGGATTAGGACATAATGATGGAACAACAATCTCTTGATTGATATTCCTGTTAGAAACAACCTTAGGTAAAAACCCAGGTTTAGTACGCAGGACTACCTTGTCTGAATGAAAAATCAGATAAGGAGAATCACAATGTAAGGCAGATAACTCAGAGACTCTTCGAGCCGAGGAAATAGCCATCAAAAACAGAAATTTCCAAGATAAAAGCTTAATATCAATGGAATGAAGGGGTTCAAACGGAACACCCTGAAGAACTTTAAGAACCAAGTTTAAGCTCCAAGGAGGAGGAACAGTTTTAAACACAGGCTTAATCCTAACCAAAGCCCGACAAAAAGCCTGGACGTCTGGATTCTCTGCCAGACGCTTGTGTAAAAGAATAGACAGAGCAGAAATCTGTCCCTTTAGTGAACTAGCGGATAAGCCCTTTTCTAAACCCTCTTGTAGAAAAGACAATATCCTAGGAATCCTAACCTTACTCCATGAGTAACTCTTGGATTCACACCAATATAAATATTTACGCCATATCTTGTGGTACATTTTTCTGGTAACAGGTTTCCGAGCCCGTATTAATGTATCAATAACCGAATCCGAAAACCCACGATTTGATAGAATCAAGCGTTCAATTTCCAAGCAGTCAGCCTCAGAGAAATTAGGTTTGGATGGTTGAAAGGACCCTGAATTAGAAGGTCCTGCCTCAGGGGTAGAGACCATGGTGGACAGGACGACATGTCCACTAGGTCTGCATACCAGGTCCTGCGTGGCCATGCAGGCGCTATCAGAATCACTGATGCTCTCTCCTGTTTGATCCTGGCAATTAGTCGAGGTAGCAACGGAAAAGGTGGAAACACATAAGCTATGTTGAAACCCCAAGGGGCTGCTAGTGCATCTACCAGCACCGCTCCCGGGTCCCTGGACCTGGATCTGTAACAAGGAAGCTTGGCGTTCTGGCGAGATGCCATGAGATCCAGATCCGGTTTGCCCCAACGACGAATCAGTTGAGCAAATACCTCCTGGTGAAGTTCCCACTCCCCCGGATGAAAAGTCTGGTGACTTAGAAAATCCGCCTCCCAGTTCTCCACGCCTGGGATGTAGATCGCTGACAAGTGGCAAGAGTGAGACTCTGCCCAGCGAATTATCTTCGAGACTTCCAACATCGCTAGGGAACTCCTGGTTCCCCCTTGATGATTGATGTAAGCCACAGTCGTGATGTTGTCCGACTGAAATCTGATGAACCTCAGTGTTGCTAACTGAGGCCAAGCTAGAAGAGCATTGAATATTGCTCTTAATTCTAGAATGTTTATCGGGAGGAGTTTCTCCTCCTGAGTCCACGATCCCTGAGCCTTCAGGGAGTTCCAGACTGCTCCCCAGCCTAGTAGGCTGGCATCTGTTGTTACAATCGTCCAATCTGGTCTGCGAAAAGTCATTCCTTTGGACAGATGAACCCGTGACAACCACCAGAGAAGAGAATCTCTGGTCTCCTGGTCCAGATTTAGCAAAGGGGACAGATCTGAGTAATCCCCGTTCCATTGACTTAGCATGCATAGTTGCAGCGGTCTGAGATGTAGGCGCGCAAATGGCACTATGTCCATTGCCGCGACCATTAAGCCGATTACTTCCATGCACTGAGCTACTGATGGGCTTGGAATGGAGTGAAGGACACGGCAAGCATTGAGAATCTTTGATAACCTGGACTCCGTCAGGTAAATCTTCATCTCTACAGAATCTATAAGAGTCCCTAGAAAAGGGACCCTTGTGAGTGGTAACAGAGAACTCTTTTCCACGTTCACTTTCCACCCATGCGACCTCAGAAATGCTAGAACTATCTCTGTATGAGACTTTGCATTTTGAAAACTTGACGCTTGTATCAGAATGTCGTCTAGGTACGGAGCCACCGCTATGCCTCGTGGTCTTAGCACTGCCAGAAGTGAGCCCAGAACCTTTGTAAAAATTCTCGGGGCCGTAGCTAACCCGAAGGGAAGAGCTACAAACTGGTAATGCCTGTCTAGAAAGGCAAACCTTAGGTACCGATAATGATCTTTGTGAATCGGTATGTGAAGGTAGGCCTCCTTTAACTCCACTGTGGTCATATATTGACCCTCTTGGATCATGGGTAGGATGGTCCGAATGGTTTCCATCTTGAACGATGGAACCCTTAGGAACTTGTTAAAGATTTTTAAGTCTAAGATTGGTCTGAAGGTTCCCTCTTTTTTGGGAACCACAAACAGATTTGAATAAAACCCTTGCCCCTGTTCCGTTCGCGGAACTGGGTGGATCACTCCCATCACTAAGAGGTCTTGTACACATTGTAGAAATGCCTCTTTCTTTACTAGGTTTGTTGATATCCTTGACAGATGAAACCTCCCTTGTGGAGGAGAAGTTTTGAAATCCAGAAGGTATCCCTGAGATATAATCTCCAATGTCCAGGGATCCTGTACATCTCTTGCCCAAGCCTGGGCGAAGAGAGAAAGTCTGCCCCCCACTAGATCCGTCTCCGGAAAGGGGGCCCTGTCTTCATGCTGTCTTAGGGGCGGAAGTAGGCTTTCTGGCCTGCTTGCCCTTGTTCCATGACTGGTTGCCATTCCAACCCTGTCTGTAACGAGCATTAGTTCCTTCCTGTTTTGGAGCGGAGGAAGTAGATGCTGCTCCTGCCTTGAGATTACGAAAGGCACGAAAATTAGACTGTTTGGCCTTTGATTTGGCCCTGTCCTGAGGAAGGGTGTGGCCCTTACCTCCAGTAATGTCAGCAATAATTTCCTTCAAGCCGGGCCCGAATAAGGTCTGCCCTTTGAAAGGAATGTTTAGTAGTTTAGACTTAGAAGTTACATCTGCTGACCAGGATTTAAGCCATAGCGCTCTGCGCGCCTGTATGGCGAATCCGGAATTCTTAGCCGTAAGTTTGGTTAAATGCACTACGGCATCCGAAACAAACGCATTTGCCAGCTTAAGGGTTCTAATCTTGCTCAAAGACTCATCCAATGGTGCTGTGCGAATCGCCTCTTCCAGAGACTCAAACCAGAATGCCGCTGCAGCAGTGACAGGCGCAATGCATGCAAGAGGCTGTAATATAAAACCTTGTTGAACAAACATTTTCTTAAGGTAACCCTCTAATTTTTTATCCATTGGATCTGAGAAAGCACAGCTATCCTCCACTGGGATAGTGGTACGCTTGGCTAAAGTAGAAACTGCTCCCTCCACCTTAGGGACCGTCTGCCATAAGTCTTGTGTGGTGGCGTCTATAGGGAACATTTTTCTAAATAGCGGAGGAGGGGAAAAAGGCACACCGGGTCTATCCCACTCCTTGCTAATAATCTCTGTAAGCCTCTTTGGTATAGGAAAAACGTCAGTACACCCCGGTACCGCATAGTATTTATCCAGCCTACATAATTTCTCGGGGATTGCCACCGTGTCACAATCATTCAGAGCCGCTAACACCTCCCCTAGCAACACGCGGAGGTTCTCAAGCTTAAATTTAAAATTTGAAATTTCTGAATCCGGTCTCCCCGAATCAGAACCGTCACCCACAGAATGAAGCTCTCCGTCCTCATGTTCTGCAAATTGTGACGCAGTATCAGACATGGCTCTCGTGTCATCGGCGCGCTCTGTCCTTAACCCAGAGCTGTCGCGCTTGCCTCTTAACTCGGGCATATTGTATAATACTTCTTTCATAACATTAGCCATATCATGTAAAGTGATTTGTAAGGGCCTTGATGTACTTGGCGCCTCAATCTCACGCACCTCCCGAGCGAGAGACGAAGGTACTGACATGTGAGGAGAGTTAGACGGCATAACTTCCCCCTCTTTGTCTGGTGATAATTTCTTTATCGGTACAGATTGACTTTTATTCAAAGTAATATCAATACAATTCTGTATCAGACATGTTGAAACAGACTAGCAATGAAGCTAGCAAGCTTGGAAATTACTCTCAATAAGTTTACAAGCAATATAAAAAACGCTGCAGCGCTTTTAAAAAACACAGTTGAATAACAAAGAACTAATTCAGTTATAGTCAACAATTCTTTAAATGTATTAATTTGCAGAGGATTGCACCCATTAGCAAAAGGATGATTAACCCCTCAATACCCAAAACGGATAATCGATTTAAGATTTAACGCTTTTATCACAGTCAAACACACTGTCACAGGTCTGCTGTGACTGATTACCTCCCTCAAAAACGAATTTTGAAGACCCCTGAGCTCTCTAGAGATGTCCTGGATCAAGGAGGAAGAAGCAGGAAGACTGTGCTAGAATTTTAACTGCGCAACAAGGCGCTAAAAAAGGTCCCTCCCACTCATTTACAACAGTGGGAGACCTGATATAACGGTTTCTATGCAGAAAAAAACGTTAGCCATGTGGAAAAAAATCATGCCCAAAAGGATTTATCACCAAAGTACCTCACAAAACGAATAACATGCCAGTAAACGTTTTAAAAACAAACTTTTTTTAATGTCATGCAAAGTTATCACTAAGCCTGCTACCAGTCGCTTCCACTGCAGATAAGGCTTAAGCATTATTTCAGTATTAACAGTATTTTCTCAGTCAAATTCTAGTCCCTAGAAAATAACTCTACTGTGCATACATTTATCAGCCTGATACCAGTCACTACTACTGCATTTAAGGCTGTACTTGCATCATATGGGTAACAGCAGTGTTTTCTTAGTCAATTCCATTCCCAGAAAATATTGTACTGCACATACCTCATTTGCGGGGGACCCCGCATGCTATTCCCATTTTCTGAAGTTACCCCACTCCTCAGAATGTCGAGAACAGCCAGTGGATCTTAGTTACGCCTGCTAAGATCATAGAAAACGCAGGCAGTTTCTTCTTCCAAATACTGCCTGAGATAGAAAAACAGCACACTCCGGTGCCATTTAAAATAACAAACTTTTGATTGAAGAATAATTAAGTAAAAACTCCAACTCCTCTCGCGACCTCCTTCTTTGTTGAGGGTTGCAAGAGAATGACTGGGTATGACATGTGAGGGGAGGAGCTATATAGCAGCTCTGCTTGGGTGATCCTCTTGCAACTTCCTGTTGGGAAGGAGAATATATCCCATAAGTAATGGATGACCCGTGGACTGAACACACTTAACAAGAGAAAACCTGGTCTCCTACCCTCACATAAACCCACCAGATGTTAGATGTTCTTCTGTCCTTACACACCAAGACTCCCTCCCACTCTTATGCTCACCATATATGCTCTTGCACCCATATCCACAA
Source organism: Bombina bombina (assembly GCF_027579735.1). Lineage (NCBI taxonomy): Eukaryota > Metazoa > Chordata > Amphibia > Anura > Bombinatoridae > Bombina > Bombina bombina. The sequence continues at coordinate 1,000,771,730 of NC_069502.1, read as the reverse complement.
GCCACTAGGCGCTCTTGTAATCTTATGTGCATGCCCCTCTGGCTCACTCCCACTCCTATGTGATTATAGGCTGCTCTCCCACCCTTGCGCGCCCACCCCCAGCCCCTCTCCCACCCTTGCGCGCCCACCCCCAGCCCCTCTCCCACCCTTGCGCGCCCCCCCCAGCCCCTCTCCCACCCTTGCGCGCACACCCCCAGAGCCCCTCTCCCACCCTTGCGCGCACACCCCCAACCCCTCTCCCACCCTTGCACGCACACCCCCAGCCCCTCTCCCACCCTTGCACACCCACCCACACCTGCTCTACCACCCTTGTACACACACCCACAGCCGCTCTCCCACCCTTGCACACCCACAGCCGCTCTCCCACCCTTGCACACACACAACCCCACAGCCGCTCTCCCACCCTTGCACACACACACCCCCCACAGCCGCTCTCCCACCCTTGCACACACACACCCAAAGCAGCACTCCCACCCTTGCACACACACACCCACAGCCGCTCTCCCACCCTTGCACACACACACCCACAGCCGCTCTCCCACCCTTGCACACACACACCCACAGCCGCTCTCCCACCCTTGCACACACACACCCACCCACCCACCCACAGCCGCTCTCCCACCCTTGCACCCCCCCCCCAGCTGCTCTGCTCTCCCACCCTTGCACACCGACCCACAGCTGCTCTCCCACCCTTGCACACACCCCCAGCTGCTCTCCCACCCTTGCACACACACCCACAGCTGCTCTCCCACCCTTGCACACACCCCCAGCTGCTCTCCCACCCTTGCACACACCCACAGCCGCTCTCTGACCCTTGCACACACCCACAGCCGCTCACCCACCCTTGCACACACACATACCCACAGCTGCTCCCCCACCCTTGCACACACACACCCACAGCTGCTCACCCACCATTGCACACACAAACCCACAGCTGCTCTCCCACCCTTGCACACTCACCCACAGCTGCTCTCCCACCCTTGCGCGCGCGCGCACACACACACACCCACAGCTGCTCTCCCACCCTTGCACACTCACCCAGAGCTGCTCTCCCACCCTTGCACACTCACCCAGAGCTGCTCTCCCACCCTTGCACACTCACCCAGAGCTGCTCTCCCACCCTTGCACACTCACCCACAGCTGCTCTCCCACCCTTGCACACTCACCCAGCTGCTCTCCCACCCTTGTACACACCCCCAGCTGCTCTCCCACCCTTGCACACACCCCCAGCTGCTCTCCCACCCTTGCACACGACCCACAGCCGCTCTACCACCCTTGCACACCGACCTACAGCTGCTCTCCCACCCTTGCACACACCCCCAGCTGCTCTCCGACCCTTGCACACGACTCACAGCCGCTCTCCCACCCTTGCACACCCCCCCAGCTGCTCTCCCACCCTTGCACACTCACCCACAGCTGCTCTCCCACCCTTGCACACTCACCCACAGCTGCTCTCCCACCCTTGCACACTCACCCACAGCTGCTCTCCCATCCTTGCACTTACCCCAGATGCTCTCCCACCCTTGCATACACCACCCAATAGTCTCACACCCTTATGCACACAAGTGCTCTCACACCCTTATTTACAAGCCACTGGGCAACCTTATGCACACTTCTCTCAGGCTCTCTCCCACCCTATATGCTTATATGCTGTCACTCTTACCATCACTAAAAACACCCTAACTTTCTCATTCATATACATTCCATGAGGAGCATGCCCACCCCTGCACAAACAGATGCTATCTCCAATACACTAACTTTTACACACATCTTTTATAGAATATTTGTTAAAGTATGACAACCTTTTTGTGGGATTAAATTGGGTCTGTTTAATAGTTTAGAATAACAAAATTATGACATGCTTTAATTCAGTCATCAAAATGCCATGTATGCTAAATAATAGATCAAGAATGAACATGAACAAAAATGAACAAATTATTTAAAATAAAATGGGATTTTCATACCTGAAACCCTTCTCTGGATATTTATTATTTCTTTATGCGTTTACTTTCAGAAAATATATACTTGTATGCAGTAACTAAGTCTTCAAAATTAGATTAAAAGGCAGTTTTTTGGTAAACAGATATTTTTATAAAATATTTTAGATATGGACCCTAAAATTAGGAAATTGCCACCAGAATATTCAATGGTCATAGAGGTAATGTATAGAAAATTAGCAGATCTAGGTAAATATCCCTGATATACAATATCATGCTTTTTGCTTTTCCCCAGAGGTAATCTCTATAAGTTGTTACCAATGCACCAGAGAACTCTGGGTAAGATATACAATATCATGCTTTTTGCTTCCAGCAGCAAAAAACTAAAAACTTCTGGACAGCTGTTTCTCTTTTTTTTTTTTTTTTAACTCTTATCAGCAAAAAGATAAGTTTCACCAAGAAGCAAATTAAACCTATTTGATTTGCTGCTTGGTGAAATCAGATATTACAAATGTTTTTGAAATAGGCATAAAAATGTTGTATGTCACTGTTTTTTAATTTAAAGGAACAGTCAAGTCCAAAAAAACTTGATGATTCAGATAGGGCATGTCTTTTTAAACAACTTTCCAATTTCCTTTTATCCCCAATTTTGCTTTGTTCTTTTGGTATTCTTAGTTGAAAGCTAAACCTAGGAGGTTCATATGCAAATTTCTTAGACCTTGAAGGCCACCTCTAATCTGAATGCATTTTGACCACTAGAGGGTGTTAGTTGATGTGTTTTATATTGATAAAATTGAGCTCATGCACGTGAATTTACTGAGGAGTGAGCACTAATTGGCTAAAATGCAAGTATGTCAAAATAACTGAAATAAGGAGGCAGTCTTAGATACAAGGTAATCACAGAGGTAAAATGTGTATTGTTATAACTGTGTTGGTTATGCAAAACTGGGGAATGGGTAATTAAGGGATTATCTTTTAAAACAACAAACATTCTGGTGTTGACTGTCCCTTTAAAAACAGAATTTATGCTTACCTGATAAATTACTTTCTCTTACAGGTGTATTCAGTCCACGGATTCATCCTTACTTGTGGGATATTCTCAATCCCTACAGGAAGTGGCAAAGAGAGTACACAGCAAAGCTGTCCATATAGCTCCCCTCAGGCTCCGCCCCCCCAGTCATTCGACCGACGGTTAGGAGAAAAAGGAGAACCATAGGGTGCAGTGGTGACTGTAGTTATTAAAAATTAAATATGAACCTGACTTAAATATCAGGGCGGGCCGTGGACTGAATACACCTGTAAGAGAAAGTAATTTATCAGGTAAGCATAAATTCTGTTTTCTCTTACTTGGTGTATTCAGTCCACGGATTCATCCTTACTTGTGGGATACCAATACCAAAGCAATAGGACACGGATGAAGGGAGGGAACAAGTCAGGTAACCTAAACGGAAGGCACCACTGCTTGCAAAACCTGTCTCCCAAAAATAGCCTCCGAAGCCGCAAAAGCGAATGTATGCAGTGAAGACCAAGTCGCTGCCTTACAAATCTGTTCAACAGAAGCCTCATTTTTGAAAGCCCATGTGGAAGCCACAGCTCTGGTGGAATGAGCTGTAATTCGTTCAGGAGGCTGCTTCCCAGCAGTCTCATAAGCCAATCGGATGATGCTTTTCAGCCAGAATGAAAGAGAGGTAGCAGTCGCTTTCTGACCTCTCCTCTTACCAGAATACACAACAAACAAGGATGATGTTTGTCTGAAATCTTTAGTTGCTTTTAAATAGAACTTTAAAGCACGAACCACATCAAGATTGTGCAACAGTCGTTCCGTCTTAGAAACTGGATTAGGGCACAGAGAAGGAACAACGATTTCCTGGTTAATATTCTTATTAGAAACCACCTTTGGAAGGAAACCAGGTTTAGTACGCAAAACAACCTTATCTGCATGGAACACCAGATAGGGTGAATCACACTGTAAAGCAGATAATTCTGAAACTCTTCGAGCAGAAGAAATAGCTACTAAAAACAAAACTTTCCAAGATAATAACTTGATATCTATGGAATGCAAAGGTTCAAACGGAACCCCTTGAAGAACTGAAAGAACTAAATTTAGACTCCATGGAGGAGCCACAGGTCTGTAGACAGGCTTGATTCTAACTAAGGCCTGTACAAACGCCTGAACGTCTGGTACAGCTGCCAGACGCTCGTGTAACAGAATAGACAGAGCAGATATCTGTCCCTTTAAGGAACTAGCTGACAGACCTTTCTACAAACCTTCTTGGAGAAAAGACAATATCCTTGGAATCCTAACTTTACTCCACGAGTAACCCTTGGATTCACACCAACAAAGATATTTCCGCCATATCTTATGGTAAGTTTTCCTGGTGATAGGCTTCCTGGTGATAGGCTTTCTGGCCTGTATCAGAGTATCTATAACTGATTCAGAGAACCCCCGCTTAGCTAGGATTAAGCGTTCAATCTCCAAGCAGTCAGTTGCAGAGAAACTAGATTTGGATGCTTGAAAGGACCTTGGATTAGAAGATCCTGTATCAATGGCAGTTTCCATGCTGGGACCAATGACATGCCCACTAGGTCTGCATACCAAGTCCTGCGTGGCCACGCAGGCGCTATCAGAATTACCGAAGCCTTCTCCTGTTTGATTCTGGCTATTAGCCGAGGGAGAAGAGGAAACGGTGGAAAGACATAAGCTAGACTGAATGACCAAGGCGCTATTAATACATCTATCAATGCCGCCTTGGGATCCCTGGATCTGGATCCGTAAAGGGGAAGTTTGGTGTTCTGACGGGACGCCATCAGATCCAACTCTGGAATGCCCCAAAGCTGAGTTAGCTGAGCAAAAACCTCCGGGTGGAGTTCCCACTCCCCCGGATGGAAAGTCTGACGACTTAGAAAATCCGCCTCCCAGTTGTCTACTCCTGGGATGTGAATTGCAGATAGATGGCAGGAGTGATCCTCCGCCCATTTGATAATCTTGGATACTTCCTTCATCGCTAGAGAACTCTTTGTTCCCCCCTGATGATTGATGTACGCTACAGTCGTGATGTTGTCCGACTGAAATCTGATGAATTTGGCCTCTGCTAGTTGAGGCCACGCCTGGAGCGTGTTGAATATAGCTCTCAGCTCCAAAATGTTCATCGGGAGAAGAGATTCTTCCCGAGACCATAGTCCCTGAGCCTTCAGGGAGTTCCAGACCGCACCCCAGCCTACCAGACTGGCATCGGTCGTGGCAATGATCCACTCCGGTCTGCGGAAACTTATTCCCTGAGACAGGTGATCTTGAGACAACCACCAGAGAAGAGAGTCTGTGGTTTTTTGGTCCATTTGAAGAGATAAATCTGAGTAATCTCCATTCCACTGTTTGAGCATGCACAGTTGCAGTGGTCTGAGATGGATTCGGGCGAAAGGGACTACGTCCATTGCCGCAACCATTAAACCAATTACTTCCATGCACTGAGCCACGGAAGGCCGAGGAATGGAATGAAGAACTCGGCAAGTATTCAACAGTTTTGACTTTCTGACCTCTGTCAGAAAGATTTTCATTTCTACCGAGTCTATTAATGTTCCCAGAAAGGGAACCCTTGTGAGCGGGGACAGAGAACTCTTTTCTACGTTCACCTTCCACCCGTGAGACCTTAGAAAGGCCAGAACGATGTCCGTATGAGCCTTGGCTCTGTGAAAGGACGACGCCTGTATTAATATGTCGTCTAGGTAAGGTGCTACTGCAATGCCCCACGGTCTTAGTACCGCCAGAAGGGACCCTAGCACATTTGTGAAAATTTTGGGAGCGGTGGCCAACCCGAAAGGAAGGGCCACGAACTGGTAATGTTTGTCCAGAAAGGCGAACCTTAGGAACTGATGGTGATCTTTGTGGATAGGTATATGTAGGTACGCATCCTTTAGATCCACAGTAGTCATATATTGACCTTCCTGGATCATCGGCAAGATTGTCCGAAGGGTTTCCATCTTGAAAGACGGAACTCTGAAGAATTTGTTTAGAATTTTTAGATCCAGGATTGGCCTGAAAGTTCCTTCCTTTTTGGGAACTACAAACAGGTTTGAGTAGAAGCCCAGTCCTTGTTCTGCAATTGGAACTGGGTGTATCACTCCCATTTTTTGTAGATCTTCTACACAGCGTAAGAACGCCTGTTTCTTTGTTTGATCTGAAGACAAACGAGAAATGTGGAACCTTTCCCTTGGGGGAGAGTCCTTGAATTCTAGAAGATACCCCTGAGCAACTATTTCTAATGCCCAGGGATCTAGAACATCTCTTGCCCAAGCCTGAGCAAAGAGAGAAAGTCTGCCCCCTACCAGATCCGATCCCGGATCGGGGGCTACCTCTTCATGCTGTCTTGGTAGCAGGAGCAGGCTTCTTGGCCTGTTTACCCTTATTCCAGCCCTGCAAAGGTTTCCAGGTTGCCTTGGGCTGGGAAGCGTTATCTTGCTTTGCGGCAGCAGAGGTTGCAGAAGGTCCGCTCCTGAAGTTGCGAAAGGAGCAAAAATTAGCCTTGTTTTTGGCCTTAAACGGCCTATCTTGTGGAAGGGCATGACCCTTGCCTCCAGTGATATCTGAAATAATTTCTTTCAGCTCTGGGCCGAAAAGGGTTTTCCCCTTGAAGGGAATATTTAACAGTTTTGATTTGGACGACACATCCGCCGACCACGCTTTGAGCCAAAGCGCTCGTCGCGCCATGATGGCAAAACCTGAGTTTTTCGCCGCTAGTTTAGCTAATTGTAAAGCGGCATCAGTGATAAAAGAATTAGCCAGCTTTAAAGCGTGAATTCTATCCATGACCTCATTGTATGAAGTCTCCCTCTGGAGCAACTCCTCCAGGGCCTCGAACCAAAAAGAAGCTGCAGTAGTTACCGGGATAATGCAGGCAATTGGTTGAAGCAGAAAACCTTGCTGAACAAAAATTTTCTTCAGCAATCCTTCCAATTTTTTCTCCATAGGATCTTTGAAAGCACAACTGTCCTCTATTGGTATAGTTGTACGCTTAGCCAGTGTTGAAACAGCCCCCTCTACCTTAGGGACCATCTGCCACGCGTCCCGCCTAGGGTCGTTTACGGGGAACATTTTCTTAAAGATAGGTGGGGGAACAAAGGGTACACCTGGTCTCTCCCACTCCCTAGTCACAATATCCGCCACCCTCTTTGGGATGGGAAATGCCTCAGTGTATACAGGGACCTCTAAATATCTGTCCATTTTACACAATTTTTCAAGGACCACCATGGGGTCACAATCATCCAGCGTAGCCAAAACCTCCTTAAGCAGGACGCGGAGGTGTTCCAGCTTAAATTTAAACGCTAAGGAATCTGACTCTGCCTGCTGAGAAACTTTTCCTGTGTCAGAAATTTCTCCCTCAGACAGCCCTTCCCTCACTGCTACCTCTGAGTTTTGTGAGGGGTACTACAGATAAATTATCCAAAGCTTCAGATTGCTCATCCTCTGTATTTAAAACTGAGCTATCGCGCTTTCTTGGAAAAAAAACTGGCAGTTTGGATAAAAATGCTGCAAGGGAATTATCCATTACTGCTGCCAATTGCTGTAAAGTAATAGGGGCCAATGCGCTAGAGGTACTAGGCATCGCTTGCGCGGGCGTAACTGGTGTAGACACATGGGGGGAGGAAGAAGGACTATCCTCATTACCCTCCGTTAAGGAATCATCTTTAAAATGCTTAGATGTTTTTGCACACTTTAAACATAAATGCAATGCGGGTACTGCCATGGCTTTTGAACATAAAGAACAAGGTCTATCTGAAGGCTCAGACATGTTTGACAGACTCAGACAACACTAAAATATTGAAAAAAATACTTTTTGAAAAAACGTTACTGTCTCTTTAAATAATAAAAAGGCACACACTTTTTTACCAAATCATCAAAAAACATCCGATCTTAATGAAATTTTTACCACATGATCCTAATGCCTTGAAATGATTGCACACAAGTTTAACCCCTTAATGCCCAAACCGAAGCAAAATGAAGTAAATACTCTGTTTAACCCACTACAGTACTATGCCACAGTCTTTGCTGTGGCTTTTACCTTCCTTTAGGGTTATTTGCAGGTGTAAATTAAGCCTCCCTGAAGTCCTCCTGTACTCTAAAGGCTCTGCACATGAAGCTGCGTGGAGCTGTGTTGCAAATCAACTGCGCAATTGAGGCGGGAAAATGAGGCCCCCTCCTTCCTACTCCAGAGTTATGGGGCCTTTCTGAGTCAGATTAGCTGTCTTATAAAGTGCCAGGCGTAAAAAAAAAGTCCCCAAAAAGTGTTTTCAACGTTTAAAAACGCTTAATAAATATAAGATTACCTTAATAAAGTAATCGATTTAGCCCATCACAGTGTCTGCCAGTATTAAAGCCCTTAACTGAAGCCATCATTCTATACTGTGTCTCAGAAAATGGCTTACCTTCCCTCATGGGATATCTGTCAGTCTTCTAGCACTACCAGGTCCTTGTTAGAAAAAAATGACTGAACATACCTTAAGCAGTATAAGTCTGCAAACTGTTCCCCCCAACTGAAGTTCTCCTGTACTCAACAGTCCTGTGTGGGGACAGCAATGGATTTTAGTTACAACATGCTAAAATCTTTTTCCTCTCAGCAGAAATCTTCATCACTTTCTGCCTCAGAGTAAATAGTACAAAACGGCACTATTTTAAAATAAACTCTTGATTGAAGAAATAAAAACTACAAATCTAACACCACATACTCTTTACCCTCCCGTGGAGATGCTACTTGTTAGAGCGGCAAAGAGAATGACTGGGGGGGCGGAGCCTGAGGGGGAGCTATATGGACAGCTTGCTGTGTGCTCTCTTTGCCACTATCCTGTAGGGATTGAGAATATCCCACAAGTAAGGATGAATCCGTCGACTGAATACACCAAGTAAGAGAAATGTCTATTTAAATTATCTTTCAATACGCATGAAAGTGTGTAACATGCGCAGAAACCATTCTAGAGAAAATTATTCTCTCTTTCATTATATCTGCCCAGTTGGTTCTCTGCATTCAAGGAACATAATCACTAGATTTTTCTTTGCATAAATGTTTTGTAGATGATCCATTTATAGCCTATACAGGTTGGTTTTTTTTTTTTTTTAAATGTATAGTTTTGCTTATTTTTTAAACAACATTTTGCTGATTTTCAGACTCCTAACCAAGCCCTAAAGTTTTAAAGTATACAGATGTATACCAACTCCAGCTTGCTCCTGTTTGTGTAAAGAGTCTTTTCATAAAGCAAAAGAAGGGGGGATTGTCTTGTGTTCTAGCTAACCTTTTTAACAGAGCTTAACTGGGAGCTTCTAAGTAAGTTTTTAAACGGTTTTTATGGGTAACTACCCCTACCCATAATCCCCAGTCATTCGACCGAAGGGAAATGGAAAAGGAACAACACAAAGGTGTAGAGGTGCCTGAGGTTTAGGTAAAAAAATAACTGTCTTAATAAAGCGTGAGGTCGTGGACTCTCCATTACAGGAAAGAAAGAAATTTATCAGGTAAGCATACATTTTGTTTTCTTTCCTAAGATATGGAGAGTCCACAACGTCATTCAATTACTAGTGGGGAACCAATACCCAAGTTAGAGGACTAGAATGAACAGGAAGGGAGAACAAGAAAGGCAGACCTAAACAGAAGGCACCACTGCTGGAAGAACATTTTCTCCCAAAAGAGGCCTCAGCAAAAGTATAAAATTTGGAAAAAGTATGCAGAGGGACACCAAGTCAGCCTTGAAAATTTGTTCCACAGAAGCTTCATTTTTGAAAGCCCAAGAAGAGGAGACAGCCCTAGTGGAATGAGCTGTAATTCCTCTCATGAGGCTGCTGTCCAGCAGTCTCATAAGCAAAACGAATTATACTTCTCAACTGGAGGGAAATAAAAGTAGCCTTCTGACCCTTACGCTTTCCTGAGAAACAAACAGGGCAGAATACTGGCAAAAATCCTTAGTCGGCTGTAGGTAATATTTTAGAGCATGCACAACCATCCAAGTTGTGCATCAGACGTTCTTTATGAGGAGGATTGGGACAGAGGAGAAGGAACACAATTTCTGATTAATATTTCTATCCGAAACCACTTTAGGAAGAAACCCCAATTTAGTACGAAGAACTGCCTTATCCACATGAAAGATAAGGTAAGGCGAATCACACTGCAAAGCTGAGAGTTCCGAAACTCTCCCGAGCAGAAGAGATAGCAATAAGAAACAAAACCTTCCGCGCTGAGACCAGTCCCAAAACCACCTAATCCTCCTAGGGACATTATTGTTAAATTTGCTCACTACTTAGAGAAGGAGGAGATCTGGAGACAAGTACGCCTGCAGAAGGAGATTAAGTTCCAAGACCTATAGTATTCAAATATTCCAGGATATTAGCCCAGCAACAATTGAAAGGAGAAGAGGAATACGATATATTACCCAAGTCTTACAGAAAGGCGAGTGAAATATAGATGGGGGTTCCCATTCAGCCTCATAGTCCAGCAAGATGGAAAAACACACGTCTACAAAGATACCGAAGACTTGGACGCTTTCTCAAAAGGTCTTAACATTCAATTCCCTCAACCGAACCCTAAAGACTCGGATCCACCCTCCACAAGCAACCAAGCAGACCCCAAGCCGCAAAGACCACAGTGGTCCCAAGCCATCAAAAAGAAAAAACTGGACCTACTTTCATCCTAGGTCCCCTTCATCAGCCGCGCCCATGGGCGCCTGATTGCTATGCAGAAATGGCAATCACAGAAGACACAGAATCTCTCTCTCAGGACATAAGTATATATGGCACAGTGATACTCTCTAGTGGGGGGATGGGAACTGGATAAATGTTGGACTGGCTTGAAATGTTGCTCACTTATTTTGTAACTGCTATGTTTTTATTGCTCTTAAAAAAAAGGTTTTGACTTCACTCCTTCCCCCTCCCCATCTTCCACCCCCCTTCCCCCCCTCCCATGCGTCTCCTTCCCGCTACCTGCCTTCTACCTACAAAATCTTCCCACGGCATGTGAACTGCAATTGCTATGATTTCTTCTTATGCATTGAAATGTGGGGTTACTGTATTGTAAGAGATACTTGCTGGAGGGTGGTTATTGTACAATGATGAACCGTAACTGTAAAAGAATTTGTTTTAAATGCATTCCCTCCCATCCCCAACAAATATAGGTTACTAACTCTCCTCATGCCAGCCCCCCCCAAAAACTAAGCTCTAGCCAGATTCGATACGAGCCCATGCCCCCCCCCCCCAAGTATTATAACCAGAGGAAAATTCATCTTCCTCCTTTAAGCCCTGGCCCCCCAGGGCCTGTAACCAGACTCACTAAAACCGCACTAATATAACCTGAGAGTCTAAGCGGTCCGTCCCCTCTTCTTGAACCCTGCCACCCAAGGCACGATCATATTACTACCTTTATACACGGACCGCTATAACTGAAGGCGACCCAGCCCGTAGACCCTAGGGGAACTCCTCTCATCTACCCTTTGAACTAAACCCTCTCTTAAAGTTTGCCCCCAATCACTCAAAATTCTTTTTGATGAGTCAAGTGTCAGTTGGGATGCGACACCCCCTATCCCTTAACTCATGTTATTGATGGTTCTCTCAATAACTCTTGTTCTTTTGTTAAATGTTTTTCGTTTTCAGAGATTGTATGTTTTGTTTAATGCTACCTCAAAACTGCATGGCCAGTTGTTTAGGCCGTGCTTGGGCCCCCCCCGGTCCGTCCCGCGCACAGATACTCATATCCATAAAACAACAAATAGAAACCCTACTAGTCACACATTATACAACTCCACCCCAAAACATAGATAATGGCTAACCTAAAGACTAGACCCCACGCTAGCAATGACATAACTATATACTCCATCAATGCAAAAGGCCTGAACATACCCTCCAAGAGGTCGACAGCCTCCAAAGACTTCCACAGACTTGGAGCAGATCTTGTGTTCCTACAGGAAACCCATTTCCGCAAAGGGAAAGAACCCTCCACCTTCACACGCACCTTTGGCAGATGCTTCTGGGCATCACATTGCAGTAACAAGAAAAATGGGGTGGGGATCTTACTTAAGAAAAATATACCCTTCACCTCAATACAAACGATAAGAGATAGAGAGGGCAGATACCTTCTTCTAACTGGCCTATTATATGGGAGACCTATTACACTGGTCTCAGTATATGCCCCCAACACCGCACAACACTCCTTCATGAAAAAAATCAAAAACCTAGTTTTAGATCACCAGAAGGGCACACTCATCATATGTGGAGACCTGAACACTGCGCTCAACCCTAAGTTAGACTGCTCAACACTTCACTCCTCCACACCAACATCGAGGATCTCCAAAGTTAAATCACATTTAGAGAAAATTGTGGCCCAAGATGTGTGGCGGACCTTACACCCGCAGACTAAAGATTTCACCTACTTCTCATACCCACATGGTGTTTACACCAGAATTGACTATGTGTTTGCGGATGTGGGGGGCTTATCTCTATTCAATTCGGCCTCGATATCCCCAATCACATGGTCCGACCACGCCTCCATAGTATGCTCAATGACATGGCCTTCTAAACCCATAAGAGACTTCCTCTGGAGACTCGACGAACACTTACTGACAGATCCGGGAGTGATCTCCAAACTGACAGAATCCCTCACAGAGTACTTCACACATAACTCCCTACCTGAGACTCACGCCCACACTCTCTGGGAGGCACATAAGAGCGTCATAAGGGGGAATCTGATAGCCCTTAAGGCACACATGAATAAATCCAAGAGAGAATACACAAACTCCCTGATAACACAAATACTCCACTTGGAATCCCGACACAAGAAATTCCCCTCCGATAGAAACCTGCTAGACGAAATAACGGCACTCAGACAGACTTTAGCTTCCCACCTCGACAAGACACATAAAAGGCAAGCTTTTCTCACCCAACAAAAAAACTATGAAGGAAGAAATAAATCTGGCAGATTATTAGCGAGATACCTCAAGCAAAAAACACACCAAAAATACATCATGCAGTTAAAGGATAACAGAGGTATCCCCCAATTCTCCACTCAGAACATCTCTAAAGCCTTCAAATTCTTCTTTCAGAAATTATATAACATACAACCCACCGACCCCAGAAACCCATCCCAAATCTCCACCAGGGCACAATTAATAGAGGGATATCTTAACAAACTACATATACCACAATTAAATGACCAGCAGAAAGAAAAACTAGAAAACCCCATTTCCTTGTCTGAACTTAAACTAGCCTTGAAGCACCTGCCCAACGGAAAAAGCGCCAGGCCCAGATGGCTTTAGCAACAAATATTACTCAACCTTCCAAGATACTCTTACTCCCCACATGTTGAAATATTTTCAATCCATAGATGAAAGTAAATCATTCCCCTCTTCCGCACTGGAAGCCCATATAATTTTAATCCCCAAACCAAACAAACCCCAAGACCTTCCCAGTAGCTATCGGCCAATATCATTGCTAAACACCGATGTAAAGATATTTGCTCGCATATTGGCACTCAGAATGAACGACGTCCTCCTAGACCTGATCCACCTGGACCAGGTCGGGTTCGTACCTGGAAGGGAAGCTAAAGACAACACGGTCAGGGCCTTAAATTTGATCCACTACGCTAGAACTAAAAACATCCCCTCTGTGGTATTATCCACCGACGCAGAGAAGGCCTTTGACCGTGTTGCCTGGGACTTCATGCGGGCCACATTGACCCACATGGGACTTGGTGCGAAGACCCTCACTAGGATCTTTTCTTTATACTCTTGCCCCACGGCTAGATTGTTAGTCAATGGAACTCTATCCCCCCCATTTCCTATTAACAACGGCACACGCCAAGGCTGCCCCTTATCCCCCCTCTTATTTGCCTGCGTCATAGAAGCTTTAGCAATTAAGATCAGGCAGAACCCTCAGATAACAGGTATCAACATAAAAAAACACAGATACGTCGTGTCACTATTTGCCGATGACATGCTCCTTACTCTCACTAATCCTGATCACTCGATACCCCATCTTCTGGACGAATTTGCAACCTTTAAACTCCTTTCTAACTTTGTTATCAATATGTCCAAATCAGAAATATTAAATGTCAACATGAAAGGCCCTTCCCTGGAAGCCACACGGGCGGTATCCCCCTTCACCTGGTGCACTCATTCCTTAAAGTACTTGGGAATCCACCTGACCTCCTTACACGACGACCTATTTCACCTCAGTTACACCCCTATCAGGCACAATATCATACGAGACCTCTCCTCATGGGGCTCCAAGAACCTAACGTGGCTAGGACGTATCGAAACCATTAAAATGAATATATTCCCACGTATCTTATATCTTCTCCAGACACTACCGATCCCACTCCCCAAGACATACCTTCCATCCCTTCAGAGAGCATTCAGCGACTTCATTTGGCGTCGCAGACCGCCAAGAATTAGCAGACAAACCATGTTGACTTCCAAAACACAAGGGGGGCTGGGGGTCCCCGACCTTGCCGCCTACCGCCAAGCGATCTTTTTACAACGCATAGTAGACTGGAATATCCACTACAACCACAAAAGGTGGGTCACACTAGAGCACCTATCGATGGATAAACCTCACTTAGGAAGGCTGTGTTGGAGCAGCCCTCGCCTACTAAAGTCCATCAGCTCACCCAACCCAATAATACAGGAAACCTTTCAGGTCTGGGAACACACAATCAATACATCTCACTTCATCTCGTCAATCCCTTCACCCTTGACCTCCTTGATAGAAAATGGAGAGTTTATCACTAGACCATACACCACACAAACCACCACAGAAGCCACAAACAGAGATCTTACAATACACGACCTAACTAGTAACGAAATCCTCCTCCCACGAAATGACTTGGTAACAAAAGGCCTTGCATGTTTTGAAGACTGGTTTACATATGCACAGGTAACCCACTTTATCACCAAACACCAGGGTTATAGAAATATGATCAGGCCCCTGACCTCTTTTGAATCCCTTTGCACCCAAGAACCCCCCCTACGACATACACTCTCGATTATATATAAGATCCTGACCCACACCCCCCCAGGCCATATCCCCCCTTACCTTGAAAGTTGGGAGAAGGACCTGGGAGTAAATCATCTTACCTCACACGAGTAGACTAATGTTCCAGGGCACAAAAAAATCCTCTCTCTCATCCTCAATTCAAGAAGTTAATTTTAAACTCTTGCATAGATGGTACCTAACCCCGAGGAAGCTAAACCGTCTTTTCCCCACCCACAGCAACAAATGTTGGCGCTGCGGCCATGTTAACAGTGACACCGCCCATATGTGGTGGTGGTGCAACAGCATTCAGAATTTCTGGAGAAAAACCATCTCCGAAATGGAGACTATTTTGACAACCCAATTCCCGATTGACCCCCTCATATGGCTACTACACAAACCCCCCCCAACACTTAAATATAAACCCTACCTACACCTTCTCAACATCATGACCAATGGGGTTAAAGTATTGATAGCTAAGAACTGGAAGAGTAAGGAGGTCCCCTCTATGAACATGTGGATCACAAAAGTCACGGAAATACTAGATCTGGAGGAATACTACTTCCTCAACAATGACAAAATGGACTCCTATGCGGAACTCTCCCAACTTTGGACCACTTACATTCAAAATAAACACAAAGGCACCAGTTAGTTAGTCTTCCCAAAAATCAGTCAGGTTTCCTCCCATACACTACCTCTACATAATATGCTAGCAGGGGATCCAAAAGCATCTCACACCCATCACACTCTTGTTCTGTGGGCGGGCGGAGCGGGGGGCGTCCAACCTCCGTTCATGTAAATTGTTTTGTATTAAAATTCTTAACTTTTAAAAAAGGATAATCAGGGCAATACCCTTTGGTAGTTACCTCCCAGTTCCTTGCGATCCTACAACAGGACTCTATCACAGACTTTTCAATCATAATCTGATATCGCAGAACACTCTGAATGGACATCCTGGGAGGTCCTGCCATTTTGTGCCGATAGGCACCTTGCATTTCGACTTTATCCTTAAAAATTAACAGCTGTTGTTGTACCTGGCGATCTGGAGCTGCGTCTCCAACTACTTGTAACCTCACTTTTTATCCTACAATAAAGCTGTTTCAAAAAAAAAAAAAAAAGAAAAAAAAAAAAGAAACAAAACCTTCCAAGATAGCAACTTAATATATATGGAATGCATTGGCTCAAACAAAGCCTGCTGCAAAACTTTAAGAACAAGATAAAAAGGCCATAATACCCAAATGTTGAAACACTTGAAAGTGATGCAGCATAGCTGTAAAAAGCTGACTAGAAAATATCACCTGAACATCTCTATGTAAAAAAGAAAGATATTTTACCTCAAAAGTTCCTCAGTAGCCACATCCCATTGTAAAGGATTTCTAAGCAGCATATTAGTATGTCTGTCCCAGGACAACTGAAAGGATGAGCCTCGTGCACTCTCATATTATTTCCCTATTCAGTGTAACAACGAAATCTCATGAGAGTTAAGTGAAATCTCATGAGATCACAGTAAAAGAGTTCATGACCTCAGCACTGCTGATGCTGATTGGCTGCTGTTCATTTCTTAATTTTTTATTTTATTTTTTTTTACCTGCAGCTGGGAGCAGCTGAGTATAACTTTTTAAACAGAACTTACTCTGCTGAGCTTAGGAGATTATGAGGTAAAATATCTTCCTTTTTTACATAGAGATGCTCAGGTGATATTTTCCTGTCAGCTTTTTACAGTTATACTGCATCAGTTTCAAGTGATTTAGCATACGAGTATTATGTCCCTTTAAGGCTCCAAGAAGGAGCAACAGGTTTAAACACAGGCCTGATTCTTACCAGGATCTGACAAAACGATTGAACATCTGGCACATCCACCAGACGCTTGTGTAACAAAATAGATAATGCAGAAAGCTTACCTTTCAGAGAACTGACTGACAACCCTTTCTCCAGACATTCCCGGAGAAAAGACAAAATTCTAGGAATCCTGACCCTACGCCAGAGCATCCATCAGAGCGGCCTGAGAATCTCTTGACCTTGAACCGTACCTTGGAGTTCTGCCGAGACACCATCAGATCCAACTACGGCACCCCCCATTTGAGAGTTAACCTGAAGAACACTGCCGGATGGCGAGCCCACTCCCCGGTAGGAAATGTCTGTCTGCTCAGGAGATCCGCTTCCCAGTTCTCCACTCCAGGAATGTGGATGGCAGATAGACAACAATTGTGAGCTTCCGCCCACTAAATAATCTGTGCCACCTCCTTCATGGCTAAGGAACTCAGAGTTCCTTCCTGGTGGTTGATGTAAGCCACTAAGGTAATGTTGTCCGACTGAAACCTGATAAACCGGGCTAAAGAGACAATTGAGGCAAAGCCATCAGAGCATTGTAAATCACTCTCAACTCCAAGATGTTTATGGGGAGAATAGACTCCTCCTGAGTCCATAGTCCGTCTAACGAGTCCCAGACTGCTCCCCAGCCTAGCAGGCTGGCGTCGGTGGTCACAATCACCCAGGAAGGTCTCCGGAAGCATGTGCCCTGAGACAGATGGTCCTGAGAAAGACACCACGGGAGAGAGTCTCTTGTCGACTGGTCTAGATCTATCCTCTGAGACAGATCCGAATGGTCTCCTTTCCATTGTCGGAGCATGCATAATTGCAGAGCTGTCAAATGGAATCGGGCAAAGGGAATGATGTCCATGGAAGCGGCCATCAGACCAATTTTTTTTATACATTGAGCCACTGATGTCCGAACAGTAGACTGAAGAGAGGCAAGAGGAGAACATTTTTTGGATTTTCTGACCTCCATCAGAATTTTTTTTCATAGATAGGGAATCTATTATGGTCCCTAAGAAAACCACCCTTGTAGCTGGAATAAGGGAACTCTTCTCCAGATTCCCTTTCTAACCGTGGGAATGTAGAAAAGACAACAATATCTCTGTATGAGAGTTTACTCGTTGAAAAGATGGCACCTGAACCAATATGTTGTCCAGGTATGGTGCAACTGCAATTCCCCGAGACCTGATCACTGCCAAGAGAGCCCCCAGAACCTTTGAGAAAATTCTGGGAGCTATGGCAAGGTCAAACTGAAGAGCCACAAACTGAAAGTGTTTGTCTAGAAAGGTGAATCTCCGGAATTTGTGATGATCCCTGTGGATGGGAACATGAAGATACGCGTTTTTCAGGTCTATAGTCGTCATGAACTGACCCTCTTGGACCAAAGGAAGAATGGTTTCCATTTTGAAGGACGGTACCCTGAGAAACTTGTAGAGGCACTTTTAGGTCTAAAATGGGTCCAAAAGTTCCCTCTTTTTTGGGAACCACAAACAGATTTGAATAGAATCCTAGACCCTGTTCCCTTACTGGAACTGGACCAATCACTCCCATGGAGGAAAAGTCCTGAACGCAGTTCAAGAATGCCTTTCTTTTTACCTGGTCTGCAGATAATCTTGAGAGGTGGAATCTGCCCCTGGGAGGGAACGTTTTGAATTCTATTTTGTAACCCTGAAATACTACGTCCACAGCCCAAGAATCTGGGAAATCTCGGCTCCATGCTTGACCAAACAGGGAAAATCTGCCCTCCACTTGATCCGATCGGCCAACCCTTCATGCTGACTTAGACTCAGCTGAGGGTTTCTTTGATTGCTTCCCCTTATTCCAAGACTGATTGAGCTTCCAATAAGACTTGGAATGTTCCTGCTTGGTAGAGGGAGAGGAAGACTTTTGACTTTTGAAGTTACGAAAAGAACGAAAATTACTTTGACATCCTTTGAGTCTGTTGATCTGTCTTGCGGTAGAAAAAACACTTTTCCACCCGTAATATCAGAAATTATTTCTGCCAGACCAGGTCCGAACAAGGTCTTACCTTTGTAAGGAAGCGCAAGAAGCTTGGACTTAGAGTTAACATCAGCTAACCAAGATTTTAGCCACAATGCCCTATGAGCTAGGACAGAGAAGCCAGACATCTTGGCTCCCAGTCTAATAACTTGCATGTAAACATCAGAAATAATGGAATTGGCTACTTTGAGAGCCTTAATCCTATCTTGTATCTCCTCCAAAGTAGTCTCTACTAAAATTGAATCAGACAAGGCGTTGCACCAATAAGCTGCTGCACTTGCTACTGTGGCAATACAAACTGCAGGTTGCCATTGAAGACCTTGATAAACACACATCTACAAATAAGCTTCCAGCTTTTTGCCCATGGGATCCTTAAAGGAGCAGCTATCCTCTATAAGGGTCGTAGTTCTCTTAGCCAGAGTAGAAATAGCCCCTTCTAATTTAGGCACTGTGCGCCAAGAATCTTTATTGGAGTCAGCAACAGGAAACATCTTTTTAAATACAGGAGACAGGGACAAATGAATCCCTGGCTTCTCCCATTCCTGTGAAATCTACGTCACATGGTCTGGGACAGGAAAAACTTCCACAGAGGATAGAGAACATTATAGTATTTATTAAGTTTACTAGACTTCTTAGGGTTGACAACAACAGAAGTATCTAAGTCGTCCAAAGTAGCCAATACCTCTCCTTTAACAGTACAATAAGGTGTTCAAGCTTAAATCTGAAGTTTACTTCTTCAGTATCAGATGAAGGAATAATACTGTCCAAATCTAAGATTTCACCCTCAGAGGCTACTGACGTATCCTCCTCATCAGACTTTTGAGGGAGGGCAACCTGCGTAGCAGTAGGTGGAACAGAAACCTTACTATCTGAATGTCTAATTTTCCTCTTGCGTTTTCCCAGCATAAGAAAAGCAGATAATGCCACAGATTCCGCAGAAGATACCTGTGCAGCAAAATCTGCATACAAATAAACTCCTCCAGAAGGCTGAGAGGAACTGCAGGGCACTGTATGTGACCAAATAAAGTTCATTAAAGATGGTCCGTTAGGACAAAGTCACCCTCTAGAGGCTTCCATCGATGGTTGTGGGGAGATACACCAGGATCAGCTATTCTTAAAACAACGTGAAGAAACTGCAAATATACAAAAACAGAAAAAGACGCTACAATGGTGCAGAAGATCAATTGTTGGAAATTGTATCAATACATCACTCTACGGAATGATACTCACAAAAGTGGTGCACTATTTGGCAGTGCAAGTCAGGCAGATTGGATAGATCCTGATCCTACTACAAGAAAATCCTTTAGACTCACACCAAAAAAGATATTTACGCCATATCTTATGGAAAAACTTTCTAGTGACAGGCTTACAAGCCTGAACCATGGTTTCAATGACCGCCTCGG
This sequence comes from Bombina bombina, assembly GCF_027579735.1. Classification (NCBI taxonomy): domain Eukaryota; kingdom Metazoa; phylum Chordata; class Amphibia; order Anura; family Bombinatoridae; genus Bombina; species Bombina bombina. Next base: position 1,000,751,577 of record NC_069502.1, on the reverse strand, counting down.
AAAATCCCCGCTTAGCTAAAATCAAGCGTTCAATCTCCAAGCAGTCAGCTTGAGAGAAATGAGATTTGGATGAAGGCCCCTGAAGTAAAAGGTCCTTCCTCAGCGGTAGTCTCCACGGAGGTAGAGACGACATCTCTACTAGATCTGCATACCAGATCCTGCAAAGCCACGCAGGAGCTATTAGAATCACTGATGCTCTCTCCTGCTTGATCCGAGCGATGACTCGTGGAAGGAGAGCAAACGGAGGGAAGAGATATGCCAACTTGAAGTTCCAAGGAACTGCCAGAGCATCTATCAGAAAGGCTTGAGGATCTCTCGATCTCAAACCGTACTTTGGGAGCTTGGTGTTCTGACGAGACTCCATCAGATCCAATTCTGGTAACCCCCATTTGGTCTTTAAGCAGGAGAACACTTCCAGATGGAGTTCCCACTCCCCGGGATGAAAAGTCTGTCTGCTCAGAAAATCTGCCTCCCAACTGTCCACTCCTGGAATGTGGATGGCAGACAGCAATTGTGAACCTTCGCCCACTGGATAATCTGTGCCACCTCCTTCATGGCTAAGGAACTCAGAGTTCCCACTTGGTGGTTGATGTAGGCCACTGTGGTTATGTTGTCCGTCTGGAACCTGATAGACCGGGCTAGGGCCAGTTGAGGCCAAGCTATCAAGGCATTGAAGATCGCTCTCAACTCCAGAATGTTTATGGGGAGAGCAGATTCCTCCTGAGACCAAAGTCCCTGCGCCTTCGAGTCCCAGACTGTTCCCCAACCCAAGAGGTTGGCATCCGTGGTCACGATTACCCAAGAGGGTCCCCTGGGACAGATGTTCTTGCGACAGTCACCACGGAAGGGAGTCCCTTTTTGATTGATTGGAGACAAATCTGTATAATCCCCGTTCCACTGAGTGAGCATGCATAGCTGCAGAGTTTTCAAGTGGAATTGCGCCAACGGAACTATGTCCATAGAAGCCACCATCAACCCGATTACCTCCATGCATTGGGCCACTGATGGTCGTGCTGCCGACTGTAGGGACAGGCAAGCGGACAGAATCTGGACTTTTCTGACCTCTGTCAGAAATTTTTTCATACAGCAATTCCCCCGGGACCGAATCACTGCCAATAGAGCTCCCAGAACCTTTGTACCTAAACTTCACCTCCTCCTTGCATTGAAGGCAAAAGAGAATAACAGGGGGTTGTGGGAAGGGAAGAGATACTTAACAGCTTTGCTGTGGTGCTCTTTGCCTCCTCCTGCTGGCCAGGAGTGATATTCCCAACAGTAATTGAAGACACGGTGAGTCCACAAATCATAAGAAAGAATCATAAGCCACACACATACCAAAGTAGGACATACCAAAGAGGAAAAACGTCCCAATAAAGGGAAGATTACCCCCTAGTCTCAAAATACATAATGTGCCTGCTTACTGCCAAAGAAAATCCTGTATAAAGGATTTTAAAAATGTCCCCCATCTACTGCATATGACATATTCTTCTGAAGTGCAAGTCTCCAAGACCTAGAAGACAAAAGCACTTACTTGCAATCTAGCTGTCCGGCAGGAAGACAGCTCACAAGACATGAAAGGACTCATACTCCTTACAGAGACCTGTAGAAAAAGAAGGAAGCATATAATGCTGAAGGAGAGGAAACCGAGGCCTGTGATTGCAAAATTCCTGAACTTCCAAGGGAAAAATGAGATTCTAAGGGCCTATAGGAAGAAGAAATCGTTACAATTTCAAGGAGTGAAAATCTTACTCTTTCAGGACTTTTCTATGGAAACATCGCTGAAGAGGAAGCAGTTTTCATCAATATGTTCTCGTCTGGTGTCTGAAAAACATAATTTATGCTTACCTGATAAATTCCTTTCTCCTGTAGTGTGATCAGTCCACGGGTCATCATTACTTCTGGGATATTAACTCCTCCCCAACAGGAAGTGCAAGAGGATCACCCAGCAGAGCTGCTATATAGCTCCTCCCCTCTACGTCACACCCAGTCATTCGACCAAGAACCAACGAGAAAGGAGAAGCTAAAGGGTGCAGTGGTGACTGGAGTATAATTTAAAAATTTAGACCTGCCATAAAAAACAGGGCGAGCCGTGGACTGATCACACTACAGGAGAAAGGAATTTATCAGGTAAGCATAAATTATGTTTTCTCCTGTTAAGTGTGATCAGTCCACGGGTCATCATTACTTCTGGGATACCAATACCAAAGCAAAAGTACACGGATGACGGGAGGGACAGGCAGGCTCTTTATACAGAAGGAACCACTGCCTGAAGAACCTTTCTCCCAAAAATAGCCTCCGAAGAAGCAAAAGTGTAAAATTTGTAAAATTTGGAAAAAGTATGAAGCGAAGACCAAGTTGCAGCCTTGCAAATCTGTTCAACAGAGGCCCAAGTGGAAGCCACAGCTCTAGTGGAATGAGCTGTAATTCTTTCAGGAGGCTGCTGTCCAGCAGTCTCATAAGCTAAACGTATTATGCTACGAAGCCAAAAAGAGAGAGAGGTAGCAGAAGCTTTTTGACCTCTCCTCTGACCAGAGTAAACGACAAACAGGGAAGACGTTTGTCGAAAATCTTTAGTTGCCTGTAAATAAAATTTTAGGGCACGAACTACATCCAGATTGTGCAGAAGTCGTTCCTTCTTTGAAGAAGGATTTGGACACAAGGATGGAACAACAATCTCTTGATTGATATTCCTGTTAGTGACTACCTTAGGTAAGAACCCAGGTTTAGTACGCAGAACTACCTTATCCGAGTGAAAAATCAAATAAGGAGAATCACAATGTAAGGCTGATAACTCAGAGACTCTTCGAGCCGAGGAAATAGCCATTAAAAATAGAACTTTCCAAGATAATAACTTTATATCAATGGAATGAAGGGGTTCAAACGGAACGCCCTGTAAAACGTTAAGAACAAGGTTTAAACTCCATGGCGGAGCAACAGTTTTAAACACAGGCTTAATCCTGGCCAAAGCCTGACAAAAAGCCTGAACGTCTGGAACTTCTGACAGACGTTTGTGCAACAGAATGGACAGAGCTGAGATCTGTCCCTTTAAGGAACTAGCGGATAAACCCTTTTCTAAACCTTCTTGTAGAAAAGACAATATCCTAGGAATCCTAACCTTACTCCAAGAGTAACCTTTGGATTCGCACCAATATAGGTATTTACGCCATATTTTATGGTAAATCTTTCTGGTAACAGGCTTCCTAGCCTGTATTAAGGTATCAATTACTGACTCAGAAAATCCACGTTTTGATAAAATCAAGCGTTCAATTTCCAGGCAGTCAGCTTCAGAGAAATTAGATTTTGATGTTTGAAGGGACCCTGAATCAGAAGGTCCTGTCTCAGAGGCAGAGACCAAGGTGGACAGGATGACATGTCCACTAGATCTGCATACCAGGTCCTGCGTGGCCACGCAGGCGCTATTAGAATCACCGATGCTCTCTCTTGTTTGATCCTGGCAATCAATCGAGGAAGCATCGGGAAGGGTGGAAACACATAAGCTCTCCCGAAGGTCCAAGGTGCTGTCAAAGCATCTACCAGGGTCGCTCCCGGATCCCTGGATCTGGACCCGTAACGAGGAAGCTTGGCGTTCTGTCGAGACGCCATGAGATCTATTTCCGGTTTGCCCCAACGTCGAAGTATTTGGGCAAAGACCTCCGGATGAAGTTCCCACTCCCCCGGATGAAAAGTCTGACGACTTAAGAAATCCGCCTCCCAGTTCTCCACTCCCGGAATGTGGATTGCTGATAGGTGGCAAGAGTGAGACTCTGCCCAGCGAATTATTTTTGATACTTCCATCATCGCTAGGGAGCTTCTTGTCCCTCCTTGATGGTTGATGTAAGCTACAGTCGTGATGTTGTCCGACTGAAATCTGATGAACCCCCGAGTTGTTAATTGGGGCCAAGCCAGAAGGGCATTGAGAACTGCTCTCAATTCCAGAATGTTTATTGGCAGGAGACTCTCCTCCTGAGTCCATGATCCCTGAGCCTTCAGGGAATTCCAGACAGCGCCCCAACCTAGCAGGCTGGCGTCTGTTGTTACAATCGTCCATTCTGGCCTGCTGAATGGCATCCCCCTGGACAGATGTGGCCGAGAAAGCCACCACAGAAGAGAATTTCTTGTCCCTTGATCCAGATTCAGAGTAGGGGACAAATCTGAGTAATCCCCATTCCACTGACTTAGCATGCACAATTGCAGCGGTCTGAGGTGTAAGCGTGCAAAGGGTACTATGTCCATTGCCGCTACCATTAAGCCGATCACCTCCATGCATTGAGCCACTGACGGGTGTTGAATGGAATGAAGGACACGGCAAGCGTTTTGAAGTTTTGTTAACCTGTCTTCTGTCAGGTAGATCTTCATTTCTACAGAATCTATAAGAGTCCCCAAGAAGGGAACTCTTGTGAGTGGCAAGAGAGAACTCTTCTTTTCGTTTATCTTCCACCCATGCGATCTTAGAAATGCCAGTACTAACTCTGTATGAGACTTGGCAGTTTGAAAGCTTGAAGCTTGTATCAGAATGTCGTCTAGGTATGGAGCTACCGAAATTCCTCGCGGTCTTAGCACCGCCAGAAGAGCCCCCAGAACCTTTGTGAAGATTCTTGGAGCCGTAGCCAACCCGAATGGAAGAGCTACAAACTGGTAGTGCCTGTCTAGGAAGGCAAACCTTAGATACTGGTAATGATCTCTGTGAATCGGAATGTGAAGGTAAGCATCCTTTAAATCCACTGTGGTCATGTACTGACCCCTTTGGATCATGGGTAGAATTGTCCGAATAGTTTCCATTTTGAACGATGGAACTCTTAGGAATTTGTTTAGTATCTTTAAATCCAAGATTGGTCTGAAGGTTCCTTCTTTCTTGGGAACCACAAACAGATTTGAGTAAAATCCCTGTCCGTGTTCCGAACGCGGAACCGGATGGATCACTCCCATTAGTAACAGATCTTGTACGCAGCGTAGAAACGCCTCCTTCTTTATTTGGTTTGTTGACAACCTTGACAGATGCAATCTCCCTTTTGGGGGAGAGGTTTTGAAATCCAGACGGTATCCCTGAGATATGATCTCTAGTGCCCAGGGATCCTGGACATCTCTTGCCCAAGCCTGGGCGAAGAGAGAAAGTCTGCCCCCCACTAGATCCATTCCCGGATCGGGGGCCCTCAATTCATGCCGTCTTAGGGGCAGCAGCAGGTTTTCTGGCCTGCTTGCCCTTGTTCCAGGACTGGTTAGGTCTCCAGCCTTGTCTGTAACGAGCAACAGCTCCTTCCTGTTTTGGAGCAGAGGAAGTTGATGCTGCTCCTGCTTTGAAATTACGAAAGGAACGAAAATTAGACTGTCTAGCCCTAGGCTTGGCTCTGTCTTGAGGCAGATTATCGTATGTAATGGGAAACACTAAGCGCCTACCTAGAAAAAGACCTTAGCTTTGGAAATATGACTCCTAGTAGTCAAAGAGCAGTTTAGAAAATAATAGAGGTTGCCAAAGCGCCAAATAAAGGCTGGGTCTGAGCCAATGATAGTGAAAATCACGATCTTATAACAAATACATTTTATTCATACAGAAATAAAAACAGATAAAAACAAGTGACAGATATTTAAAACTGCATAAAAAAGACCGAAATTTAAATACTAGCCTTGATCAGTGGCTAGAATAAAACACTCGTATTGCCTAGTATCCCATTGGCAATATCTGAATTAAAAAAGGTGGAACATGTGTCGTGTTCTAAAAGACGTCTATGTGGTGTAGCAAGATATTGCTTTCAAAATTAAATGAAATCAGAATTGCTTTGCTAATTGCTGTGGCGTGTGTGACATACAATAAATGCCGTTCTCATAACAGCCTATGTTAGCAAACCTTGATGTTTGGAAAATCTTTATATACAAACATCAAACAGAAATCTAGGTATAGATAGATTGAATCTGCTGGTTACAGCAGCGTAGGATGGTTCTGCTAGTTATAGCAGCATATAAGATGTATATGATGTGAGATATATCCTCATCATTTATCTGACTTGTATAGTTGTCCAAAACAGTGATGGTGATAAATGTTCGTGAGTGGTACAACTTGTGCGTGGTGGTAGCAAACTAAAATACAGATGAAAATAAAAAAAAGGCACACTAGATAATAAAAATAGCGTGGGACATCAAAAGCAAATTAGAAAACAGAAATCACAATCTGTGATAATGTGAGCAACGTTGAACTGTAATTAATGGCGTGAAATAATTACGGTAAAACTAACAAACAAATATATAAACTCTGTGAACACTGTGAAACCCCTTAGTTGTGTTCAGAAAATAATCATATAAAAAATGAAAACGCAAAACAGGCAAATGAACAAATGTGAAGAACCCTTGAAATTAAGAGCAAACCAAATGATTCAAAAAAACAGTGGCCACTGTGTAAAAGGTAAAAAACAATAAATGAACAGTCAATCCAACAGCAGATAAGTTATTTAAAAACTCTGCTAGTATAAGCGTTCCTGTAATGAACAGTCAATCCATCAAAATAGAAAAATAAATTTTGAAACCTTCTGCTAATATTAGCGTGATGGTTCTGCAGCCGAAGCCGAGTTGGAGTATAGAAACCGGAAGTCCTAGTCCTCTCTAGTTTCAGCGATACCTAAAAAATAAATATACAATAGTGCAGATAGTTTTCTTAATCTTATAACAAATTGAAATAAAACTCACCAGTCGACGCGTTTCGGTCTGTGCTAGACCTTTATCAAGACTGGTATCATGTATTTCCAGAGCTCTTATATAGCTAGTTGTTTAAATGTGACCCGGAAGTGTTTGTTTATTACTTCCGGTTTCTCGATCTATTCTTATTTAAAAAAATGTGTGTTTTTGATCTTATCAGAGTCTTTATTTAGATCTCACTTATCTTAGTACTGGCTTATAGTACCAGTTGGTATGATGGGATTCTTTGTAGCTGGAATCAGAGTGTTCGTGTATACATTACTTCCGGAGTTTCAGTTCAAACACTTCCGGTCTCATTCATTCAAATGGAGGGAAAGTGCGCTACTCAGACCTCGCCTTTTATGCCATTTTATTGGTCTTTTTGGCGCTTTGAGTCTGTTTAGTTATTACAATTTTCAGTTCGCACATCCTTTTGTTATATAGAAAAAATTTTTTAATGCATACAGAGATGGAGAGAATGTTTTTAAATGTGCAAAAAATTTTTTTGTAATAATAAAAAATATAATTTTAAAGAAATCTATTTCTTCGAGTGTCTATCTATGTGTAACATTAAGAAGGGAGAGTGGCATTATAGTCTTTCCTTTGTTGGTACAAATTCTTTAAGGATTTGTGAGTAATTACATAACCGATATATGAGTGAATGCGATATGAATAACAGTTTCCTCTTATTACTTTAAGATCTTTTTCTCAGGGGATACTAATATATAGGAGGTACTCTTTTCTCATTGATTTGAATCTTTTATTCAAAGGCTAGTTCTATTTGGTGCTACCTAATTTTAGTTAGCACAGAGAGGTGGAATCGTTTAGGAGCCTTCTGGTTATCTTTGATAAGATATATAAACATAGTAGCTTAAGAATTATTATAAGAACTTATATATAATTGTATAAAACACATCTTAAAGATTTATATTTACAACTATATATACTATTGTCAGCTTCTCCTTCTATTACCATAATAACTAGGATGAGAGATTTTGGGGATACGTTTTTATCATTAAGGAGATCGAGGCTATTAAGTTTCTTATTGGTAAACGTTAGGTCGTTGTATATATTTTACCAATTTCTTGGATCAGCATGTATGTACATGAGAGTGTTAATTTCATGAGAGTGTTTGTTTAATCGACTAATCGAAAATTGTTCTTGATGACTGCGTGCAGACTATGGTTGTATGTAGTCTGACAGACAAACTCCTAAGAGATTGAAAATTCGCTATTTGTGTATATGTATCATCTATATACTTCAGAGGGTCTTGTATTCTATGGCATTCCTGTATAAGCTTTTAAAGATTCAATTGCTAAAAATAGAATAGGGGTACTTTTGTATAAATTCAGAGGATTCAATTGCTCAAAATAGATTGAGGGTACTCTAAGGTAGGTCTTAAATACCCTAGCTTAGGAATCATAGGGTCTTAAATACCCTAGCTTAGGAGTCATAGGGAACACTTCTATCACCTGGCTGTAATTAGACTGTAGGGAGTCTTTTTTCGGCCTTTCATAGGGATCATTTAATACAGATCCTTCAGCTTGTCATCAACAAGAGTTGTCTTTCCCCAATATAGGGGAGAAAACACCATATGAGACTACATTTAACTTATAATAGAGAGGGGTATCTTCCAGTTTTTTATATATAAGCTGGATCTTGAGTGTCTTTAGGAATTCTTCTCTCTTGCTTCAGTATATGAGGAGGAGGAAATTCAGGGAGGGGGAAATTCAGAGATTAATGACCGGAGTCACAAAGACCGGGTCTTCTATATGTCCTTCATAACATTCATTGATGTTTGTTGACCGCAACACTTTAAACTTACTGTACACAGGCCTCTGTTCTGTTTGCACTACTCATCTTTTTGCCTAGGAGTTCAATAAGTGTGAGAGGTCTTCTTTATTATTAAGACCTCTTGGATATAGGCAGTCGATTTGAAAAATCCATTTGGATTCATTGGTCAGGAGCAGTTTCTCAAAGTTACCACCCCTCCAGTTTTTCACAACTTTTTGTATTCCTATGTATTTCAATGCTTTGGTATTTCCATTGTGTTTAGTTGTAAAGTGTTGGTAAAGCGGTGTGTCCATGTTCAATTTTTCTATCATCAACAGGTGTTCACGAATTCTTTCTCTGAGGGCTCTTGACGTTTGTCCAACGTACTGGAGTCCGCACGGGCATTGTAACAAATATATTCTTCCTGTGTTCCTCCCTTCTTTTTCTTTTGGAGGCTTGGTGCCAGTCTGGTTTTCAGATTTTTTGTTTTTCTGTATATAAATCTCGGGTGTTCTGGCACAATAGGAGACAAATTGCCAGAACACCCGAGATTTATATACAGAAAAACAAAAAATCTCCAAAAGAAAAAGAAGGGAGGAACACAGGATATACATGGAGAGATGATAAAAGGGTTCTTTCCCTGCCACACTTGCAAAGCGTGTAAATGCGGTACTAAAACATCCAAATTTATCTCCCATAACACTAAAGAGGAATTCAGAATAAAAGAGATGATACGCTGCCAAGACAAGGGTATAATATATTTGTTACAATGCCCGTGCGGACTCCAGTACGTTGGACAAACGTCAAGAGCCCTCAGAGAAAGAATTCGTGAACACCTGTTGATGATAGAAAAATTGAACATGGACACACCGCTTTACCAACACTTTACAACTAAACACAATGGAAATACCAAAGCATTGAAATACATAGGAATACAAAAAGTTGTGAAAAACTGGAGGGGTGGTAACTTTGAGAAACTGCTCCTGACCAATGAATCCAAATGGATTTTTCAAATCGACTGCCTATATCCAAGAGGTCTTAATAATAAAGAAGACCTCTCACACTTATTGAACTCCTAGGCAAAAAGATGAGTAGTGCAAACAGAACAGAGGCCTGTGTACAGTAAGTTTAAAGTGTTGCGGTCAACAAACATCAATGAATGTTATGAAGGACATATAGAAGACCCGGTCTTTGTGACTCCGGTCATTAATCTCTGAATTTCCCCCTCCCTGAATTTCCTCCTCCTCATATACTGAAGCAAGAGAGAAGAATTCCTAAAGACACTCAAGATCCAGCTTATATATAAAAAACTGGAAGATACCCCTCTCTATTATAAGTTAAATGTAGTCTCATATGGTGTTTTCTCCCCTATATTGGGGAAAGACAACTCTTGTTGATGACAAGCTGAAGGATCTGTATTAAATGATCCCTATGAAAGGCCGAAAAAAGACTCCCTACAGTCTAATTACAGCCAGGTGATAGAAGTGTTCCCTATGACTCCTAAGCTAGGGTATTTAAGACCCTATGATTCCTAAGCTAGGGTATTTAAGACCTACCTTAGAGTACCCTCAATCTATTTTGAGCAATTGAATCCTCTGAATTTATACAAAAGTACCCCTATTCTATTTTTAGCAATTGAATCTTTAAAAGCTTATACAGGAATGCCATAGAATACAAGACCCTCTGAAGTATATAGATGATACATATACGCAAATAGCGAATTTTCAATCTCTTAGGAGTTTGTCTGTCAGACTACATACAACCATAGTCTGCACGCAGTCATCAAGAACAATTTTCGATTAGTCGATTAAACAAACACTCTCATGAAATTAACACTCTCATGTACATACATGCTGATCCAAGAAATTGGTAAAATATATACAACGACCTAACGTTTACCAATAAGAAACTTAATAGCCTCGATCTCCTTAATGATAAAAACGTATCCCCAAAATCTCTCATCCTAGTTATTATGGTAATAGAAGGAGAAGCTGACAATAGTATATATAGTTGTAAATATAAATCTTTAAGATGTGTTTTATACAATTATATATAAGTTCTTATAATAATTCTTAAGCTACTATGTTTATATATCTTATCAAAGATAACCAGAAGGCTCCTAAACGATTCCACCTCTCTGTGCTAACTAAAATTAGGTAGCACCAAATAGAACTAGCCTTTGAATAAAAGATTCAAATCAATGAGAAAAGAGTACCTCCTATATATTAGTATCCCCTGAGAAAAAGATCTTAAAGTAATAAGAGGAAACTGTTATTCATATCGCATTCACTCATATATCGGTTATGTAATTACTCACAAATCCTTAAAGAATTTGTACCAACAAAGGAAAGACTATAATGCCACTCTCCCTTCTTAATGTTACACATAGATAGACACTCGAAGAAATAGATTTCTTTAAAATTATATTTTTTATTATTACAAAAATTTTTTTTGCACATTTAAAAACATTCTCTCCATCTCTGTATGCATTAAAAAATTTTTTCTATATAACAAAAGGATGTGCGAACTGAAAATTGTAATAACTAAACAGACTCAAAGCGCCAAAAAGACCAATAAAATGGCATAAAAGGCGAGGTCTGAGTAGCGCACTTTCCCTCCATTTGAATGAATGAGACCGGAAGTGTTTGAACTGAAACTCCGGAAGTAATGTATACACGAACACTCTGATTCCAGCTACAAAGAATCCCATCATACCAACTGGTACTATAAGCCAGTACTAAGATAAGTGAGATCTAAATAAAGACTCTGATAAGATCAAAAACACACATTTTTTTAAATAAGAATAGATCGAGAAACCGGAAGTAATAAACAAACACTTCCGGGTCACATTTAAACAACTAGCTATATAAGAGCTCTGGAAATACATGATACCAGTCTTGATAAAGGTCTAGCACAGACCGAAACGCGTCGACTGGTGAGTTTTATTTCAATTTGTTATAAGATTAAGAAAACTATCTGCACTATTGTATATTTATTTTTTAGGTATCGCTGAAACTAGAGAGGACTAGGACTTCCGGTTTCTATACTCCAACTCGGCTTCGGCTGCAGAACCATCACGCTAATATTAGCAGAAGGTTTCAAAATTTATTTTTCTATTTTGATGGATTGACTGTTCATTACAGGAACGCTTATACTAGCAGAGTTTTTAAATAACTTATCTGCTGTTGGATTGACTGTTCATTTATTGTTTTTTACCTTTTACACAGTGGCCACTGTTTTTTTGAATCATTTGGTTTGCTCTTAATTTCAAGGGTTCTTCACATTTGTTAATTTGCCTGTTTTGCGTTTTCATTTTTTATATGATTATTTTCTGAACACAACTAAGGGGTTTCACAGTGTTCACAGAGTTTATATATTTGTTTGTTAGTTTTACCGTAATTATTTCACGCCATTAATTACAGTTCAACGTTGCTCACATTATCACAGATTGTGATTTCTGTTTTCTAATTTGCTTTTGATGTCCCACGCTATTTTTATTATCTAGTGTGCCTTTTTTTTATTTTCATCTGTATTTTAGTTTGCTACCACCACGCACAAGTTGTACCACTCACGAACATTTATCACCATCACTGTTTTGGACAACTATACAAGTCAGATAAATGATGAGGATATATCTCACATCATATACATCTTATATGCTGCTATAACTAGCAGAACCATCCTACGCTGCTGTAACCAGCAGATTCAATCTATCTATACCTAGATTTCTGTTTGATGTTTGTATATAAAGATTTTCCAAACATCAAGGTTTGCTAACATAGGCTGTTATGAGAACGGCATTTATTGTATGTCACACACGCCACAGCAATTAGCAAAGCAATTCTGATTTCATTTAATTTTGAAAGCAATATCTTGCTACACCACATAGACGTCTTTTAGAACACGACACATGTTCCACCTTTTTTAATTCAGATATTGCCAATGGGATACTAGGCAATACGAGTGTTTTATTCTAGCCACTGATCAAGGCTAGTATTTAAATTTCGGTCTTTTTTATGCAGTTTTAAATATCTGTCACTTGTTTTTATCTGTTTTTATTTCTGTATGAATAAAATGTATTTGTTATAAGATCGTGATTTTCACTATCATTGGCTCAGACCCAGCCTTTATTTGGCGCTTTGGCAACCTCTATTATTTTCTGTCTTGAGGCAGGGCATGGCCTTTACCTCCTGTAATGTCAGCGATAATTTCTTTCAAACCGGGCCCGAATAAGGTCTGCCCTTTGAAAGGTATGTTAAGTAACTTAGATTTAGAAGTAACGTCAGCTGACCACGATTTTAGCCACAGTGCTCTGCGTGCCTGAATGGCGAAACCGGAATTCTTAGCCGTAAGTTTAGTTAAATGTACTACGGCATCTGAAACAAATGAATTAGCTAACTTAATGGTTTTAAGCCTGTTATAAATTTCTTCGATAGTAATAGAGTCAAGAGTCTCTTCCAGGGACTCGGACCAAAAAGCGGCAGCGGCCGTGACAGACGCAATACATGCAAGGGGTTGTAGTATAAAACCTTGTTGAACAAATATTTTCTTAAGGTAACCCTCTAATTTTTTATCCATTGGATCTGAAAAGGCACAGCTATCCTCCACCGGGATAGTGGTACGCTTAGCCAGAGTAGAAACCGCTCCCTCCACCTTAGGGATCGTCTGCCATAAGTCCCGAGTGGTGGCGTCTATTGGGAACATTTTTCTAAATACAGGAGGGGGGGAAAAGGGTACACCGGGCCTATCCCACTCCTTAGTAATTATCTCTGTAAGCCTCTTAGGTATAGGAAATACGTCAGTACTCGCCGGTACCGCATAGTATCTATCCAGCCTACATAATTTCTCTGGAATTGCAACGGTGTTACAATCATTCAGAGCGGCTAATACCTATCCTAGTAGAACGCGGAGGTTCTCAAGCTTAAACTTAAAATTAGAAATGTCTGAATCCACTCTATTGGGATCAGAACCGTCACCTGCAGATTGAAGCTCTCCGTCCTCATGTTCCGCATACTGTGACCCAGTATCTGACATGGCCCTAGTATTATCAGCGCACTCTGTTCTCACCCCAGAGTGGTCACGCTTCCCTCTAAGTTCGGGTAGTTTAGACAAAACTTCAGTCATAACATTAGCCATGTCCTGCAATGTGATTTGTAATGGCCGCCCTGAAGTGCTCGGCGTTACCAAATCACGCACTTCCCGAGCGGGAGATTCAGGTACTGACACGTGAGGCAAGTTAGTCGGCATAACTTTCCCCTCGTTGTTTGGTGAATGATGTTCAATTTGTACAGATTGACTTTTATTTAAAGTAGCATCAATGCAATTAGTACATAAATTTCTATTGGGCTCCACATTGGCTTTAGCGCATATAGCACAGAGATATTCCTCTGAATCAGACATGTTAAACACACTAGCAATTAAACCAGCAGCTTGGAAATACTTTTCAATTTAAATTTCAATAATATGAAAAAAACGTAGTGTGCCTTTAAGAAGCACAGAAGTTATGACAGTTGAGAAACAATAAAATCAAATTTTTACCGGAAAAATATATATTTAGCAAAGGATTGTCCCCATTAGCAATGGATAACTAGCCCTTAACTGACAGAAAAAAAAGTACAGAATATAACGTTTTCTTTTTTATCACAGTCAAGCACTATCTCACAGGTCTGCTGTGAGTGATTACCTCCCTCAAAATGACTTTTGACGACCCTTAAGCTCTGTAGAGACGAACCGGAAAACAGACTTGTGACTGAATTCCTGATGCGTAGTAAAAGCGCCAAATTAAGCCCCTCCCCCTCACACACAACAGTGAGGGAGATCAGTAAACTGTCAAAAATTGAATAAAATGCCCGCCAAGTGGATAATTAGTGCCCAACACCATTTTTCACCCAGTACCTCAGAAAATTAAACGATTTAACATGCCAGCAAAACGTTTAACCTTATAATAAATTGTCACAGAAACCTACTGCTAGCCGTTCTCATGCAATATAGGCTAAGGTTTATTCATACAGTATCATTCCAGTGAAATGCCATTCCCCAGAATACTGAAGTGAAAATATACATACATGACAGCCTGATACCAGTTGCTACTACTGCATTTAAGGCTGAACTTACTTTATATAGGTATTTGCAGTATTTTCTAATCAATTCCATTCTCAGAAAATAATAAGCTGCTACATACCTCTTTGCAGGTGACCCTGCCCGCTGTCCCCTGATCTGAAGTATACCTCACCCCTCAGATGGCCGAGAACAGCAACATGATCTTAACTACTCCGGCTAAAATCATATAGAAACTCAGGTCGATTCTTCGTCAAATTCTCCCTGAGAAGGAACAACACACTCCGGTGCTGTTTTAAAAACAGAATTTATGTTTACCTGATAAATTACTTTCTCCAACGGTGTGTCCGGTCCACGGCGTCATCCTTACTTGTGGGATATTCTCTTCCCCAACAGGAAATGGCAAAGAGCCCAGCAAAGCTGGTCACATGATCCCTCCTAGGCTCCGCCTACCCCAGTCATTCGACCGACGTTAAGGAGGAATATTTGCATAGGAGAAACCATATGTTACCGTGGTGACTGTAGTTAAAGAAAATAAATTATCAGACCTGATTAAAAAAACCAGGGCGGGCCGTGGACCGGACACACCGTTGGAGAAAGTAATTTATCAGGTAAACATAAATTCTGTTTTCTCCAACATAGGTGTGTCCGGTCCACGGCGTCATCCTTACTTGTGGGAACCAATACCAAAGCTTTAGGACACGGATGAAGGGAGGGAGCAAATCAGGTCACCTAAATGGAAGGCACCACGGCTTGCAAAACCTTTCTCCCAAAAATAGCCTCAGAAGAAGCAAAAGTATCAAATTTGTAAAATTTAGAAAAAGTGTGCAGTGAAGACCAAGTCGCTGCCTTACATATCTGATCAACAGAAGCCTCGTTCTTGAAGGCCCATGTGGAAGCCACAGCCCTAGTGGAGTGAGCTGTGATTCTTTCAGGAGGCTGCCGTCCGGCAGTCTCATAAGCCAATCGGATAATGCTTTTAATCCAGAAGGAGAGAGAGGTAGAAGTTGCTTTTTGACCTCTCCGTTTACCAGAATAAACAACAAACAAAGACAAAGTTTGTCTGAAAACCTTAGTAGCTGCTAAGTAAAATTTGAGAGCACGAACTACATCCAAGTTGTGCAACAAACGTTCCTTCTTTGAAACTGGATTAGGACACAAAGAAGGCACAACTATCTCCTGGTTAATGTCTTTGTTAGAAACAACTTTTGGAAGAAAACCAGGTTTAGTACGCAAAACCACCTTATCTGCATGGAACACCAGATAAGGAGAAGAACACTGCAGAGCAGATAATTCTGAAACTCTTCTAGCAGAAGAAATTGCAACCAAAAACAAAACTTTCCAAGATAATAACTTAATATCAACGGAATGTAAGGGTTCAAACGGAACCCCCTGAAGAACTGAAAGAACTAGGTTGAGACTCCAAGGAGGAGTCAAAATTTTGTAAACAGGCTTGATTCTAACCAGAGCCTGAACAAAGGCTAGAACATCTGGCACAGCTGCCAGCTTTTTGTGAAGTAACACAGACAAGGCAGAAATCTGTCCCATCAAGGAACTTGCAGATAATCCTTTTTCCAATCCTTCTCGAAGGAAGGATAGACTCTTAGGAATCTTAACCTTGTCCCAAGGGAATCCTGCAGATTCACACCAACAGATATACCAAATTATGTGGTAATTTTCTGGTTACAGGCTTTCAGGCCTGAACAAGAGTATTAATAACAGAATCTGAGAACTCTCGCTTTGATAAGATCAAGCGTTCAATCTCCAAGCAGTCAGCTGGAGTGGGTCGAACGGACCTAGAACAAGAAGGTCTCGTCTCAAAGGTAGCTTCCATGGTGGAGCCGATGACATATTCACCAGATCTGCATACCAAGTCCTGCGTGGCCACGCAGGAGCTATCAAAATCACCGACGCCCTCTCCTGATTGATCCTGGCTACCAGCCTGGGGATGAGAGGAAACGGCGGGAACACATAAGCTAGTTTGAAGGTCCAAGGTGCTACTAGTGCATCCACTAGAGCCGCCTTGGGATCCCTGGATCTGTACCCGTAGTAAGGAACTCTGAAGTTCTGACGAGAGGCCATCAGATCCATGTCTGGAATGCCCCACGGTTGAGTGACTTGGGCAAAGATTTCCGGATGGAGTTCCCACTCCCCCGGATGCAATGTCTGACGACTCAGAAAATCCGCTTCCCAATTTTCCACTCCTGGGATGTGGATAGCAGACAGGTGGCAGGAGTGAGACTCCGCCCATAGAATGATTTTGGTCACTTCTTCCATCGCTAGGGAACTCCTTGTTCCCCCCTGATGGTTGATGTATGAACTTGGCCCTCGCTAGCTGAGGCCAAGCTTTGAGAGCATTGAATATCGCTCTCAGTTCCAGAATATTTATCGGTAGAAGAGATTCTACCCGAGACCAAAGACCCTGAGCTTTCAGGGATCCCCAGACCGCGCCCCAGCCCATCAGACTGGCGTCGGTCGTGACAATGACCCACTCTGGTCTGCGGAAGGTCATCCCTTGTGACAGGTTGTCCAGGGACAGCCACCAACGGAATGAGTCTCTGGTCCTCTGATTTACTTGTATCTTCGGAGACAAGTCTGAATAGTCCCCATTCCACTGACTGAGCAGGAACAGTTGTAATGGTCTTAGATGAATGCGCACAAAAGGAACTATGTCCATTGCCGCTACCATCAAACCTATCACTTCCATGCACTGCGCTATGGAAGGAAGAGGAACGGAATGAAGTATCCGACAAGAGTCTAGAAGTTTTGTTTTTCTGGCTTCTGTCAGAAAAATCCTCATTTCTAAGGAGTCTATTATAGTTCCCAAGAAGGGAACCCTCGTTGACGGAGATAGAGAACTCTTTTCCACGTTCACTTTCCATCCGTGAGATCTGAGAAAGGCCAGGACAATGTCCGTGTGAGCCTTTACTTGAGGAAGGGACGACGCTCGAATCAGAATGTCGTCCAAGTAAGGTACTACAGCAATGCCCCTTGGTCTTAGCACCGCCAGAAGGGACCCTAGTACCTATGAGAAAATCCTAGGAGCAGTGGCTAATCCGAAAGAAAACGCCACGAACTGGAAATGCTTGTCCAGGAATTCAAACCTTAGGAACCGATGATGTTCCTTGTGGATAGGAATATGTAGATACGCATCCTTGAAATCCACCTTGGTCATGAATTGACCTTCCTGGATGGAAGGAAGAAGTGTTCGAATGGTTTCCATCTTGAACGATGGAACCTTGAGAAACTTGTTCAAGATCTTGAGATCTAAGATTGGTCTGAACGTTCCCTCTTTTTTGGGAACTATGAACAGATTGGAGTAGAACCCCATCCCTTGTTCTCCTAATGGAACAGGATGAATCACTCCCATTTTTAGCAGGTCTTCTACCCAATGTAAGAATGCCTGTCTTCTTATGTGGTCTGAAGACAACTGAGACCTGTGGAACCTCCCCCTTGGAGGAAGCCCCTTGAACTCCAGAGAATAACCTTGGGAGACTATTTCTAGCGCCCAAGGGTCCAGAACATCTCTTGCCCCAGCCTGAGCGAAGAGAGAGAGTCTGCCCCCCACCAGATCCGGTCCCGGATCGGGGGCCCGCATTTCATGCTGTCTTGGTAGCAGTGGCAGGTTTCCTGGCCTGCTTTCCTTTGTTCCAGCCTTGCATAGGTCTCCAGGCTGGATTGGCTTGAGAAGTATTACCTTCCTGCTTAGAGGACGTAGCCCTTGGGGCTGATCCGTTTCTGCGAAAGGGACGAAACTTAGGTTTATTTTTGGTCTTGAAAAGACCTATCCTGAGGAAGGGCGTGGCCCTTGCCCCCAGTGATATCAGAGATAATCTCTTTCAAGTCAGGGCCAAAGAGTGTTTTCCCCTTGAAAGGAATGTCAAGCAATTTGTTCTTGGAAGACGCATCCGCTGCCCAAGATTTTAACCAAAGCGCTCTGCGCCACAATAGCAAACCCAGAATTTTTTCGCCGCTAACCTAGCCAATTGCAAGGTGGCGTCTAGGGCGAAAGAATTAGCCAATTTAAGAGCACGAATTCTGTCCATAATCTCCTCATAAGAAGAAGAATTACTAATAATCGCCTTTCCTAGCTCATCAAACTAGAAACACGCGGCTGCAGTGACAGGGACAATGCATGCAATTGGTTGTAGAAGGGAACCTTGCTGAACAAACATCTTTAGCAGACCTTCTAATTTTTTATCCATAGGATCTTGGAAAGCACAACTATCTTCTATGGGTATAGTGGCGCGCTTGTGTAGAGTAGAAACCGCCCCCTCGACCTTGGGGACTGTCTGCCATCAGTCCTTTCTGGTGTCGACTATAGGAAAACAATTTTATAAATATGGGGGGAGGTACTAAAGGTATACCGGGCCTGTCCCATTCTGTACTAACAATGTACGCCACCCGCTTGGATATAGGAAAAGCTTCGGGGGGCCCCGGGGCCTCTAAGAACTTTTCCATTTTACATAGTGGTTCTGGAATGACCAGATAATCACAATCATCCAAATTGGATAACACCTCCTTAAGCAGAGCGCGGAGATGTTCCAACTTAAATTTAAAAGTAATCACATCAGGTTCAGCTTGTTGAGAAATGTTTCCTGAATCTGAAATTTCTCCCTCAGACAAAACCTCCCTGGCCCCCTCAGACTGGTGTAGGGGCCCTTCAGAAACCATATCATCAGCGTTCTCATGCTCTACAGAATTTTCTAAAACAGAGCAGTCGCGCTTTCACTGATAAGTGGGCATATTGGCTAAAATGTTTTTGATAGAATTATCCATTACAGCCGTTAAATGTTGCATAGTAAGGAGTATTGGCGCACTAGATGTACTAGGGGCCTCCTGTATGGGCAAGACTGGTGTAGACGAAGGAGGGGATGATGCAGTACCATGCTTACTCCCCTCACTTGAGGAATCATCTTGGGCATCATTTTTACTAAATTTTTTTATGACATAAAATACATATAGTTAAATGAGAAGGAACCTTGGTTTCCCCACAGTCAGAACACAATCTATCTGGTAGTTCAGACATGTTAAACAGGCATAAACTTGATAACAAAGCACAAAAAACGTTTTAAAATAAAACCGTTACTGTCACTTTAAATTTTAAACTAAACACACTTTATTACTGCAATTGCGAAAAAGTATGAAGGAATTGTTCAAAATTCACCAAAATTTCACCACAGTGTCTTAAAGCCTTAAAAGTATTGCACACCAAATTTGGAAGCTTTAACCCTTAAAATAACGGAACCGGAGCCGTTTTTATATTTAACCCCTTTACAGTCCCTGGAATCTGCTTTGCTGAGACCCAACCAAGCCCAAAGGGGAATACGATACCAAATGATGCCTTCAGAAAGACCTTTCTATGTATCAGAGCTCCACACACATGCAGCTGCATGCCATGCTGTCCTCAAAAACAAGTGCGCCATACCGGCGCGAAAATGAGGCTCTGACTATGATTAGGGAAAGCCCCTAAAGAATAAGGTGTCAAAAACAGTGCCTGCCGATATAATCATATCAAAATACCCAGAATAAATGATTCCTCAAGGCTAAATATGTGTTAATAATGAATCGATTTAGCCCAGAAAAAGTCTACAGTCTTAATAAGCCCTTGTGAAGCCCTTATTTACTATCTTAATAAACATGGCTTACCGGATCCCATAGGGAAAATGACAGCTTCCAGCATTACATCGTCTTGTTAGAATGTGTCATACCTCAAGCAGTAAGAGACTGCACACTGTTCCCCCAACTGAAGTTAATTGCTCTCAACAGTCCTGTGTGGAACAGCCATGGATTTTAGTTACGGTGCTAAAATCATTTTCCTCATACAAACAGAAATCTTCATCTCTTTTCTGTTTCTGAGTAAATAGTACATACCAGCACTATTTTAAAATAACAAACTCTTGATTGAATAATAAAAACTACAGTTAAACACTAAAAAACTCTAAGCCATCTCCGTGGAGATGTTGCCTGTACAACGGCAAAGAGAATGACTGGGGTAGGCGGAGCCTAGGAGGGATCATGTGACCAGCTTTGCTGGGCTCTTTGCCATTTCCTGTTGGGGAAGAGAATATCCCACAAGTAAGGATGACGCCGTGGACCGGACACACCTATGTTGGAGAAATAACAAACTTTTGATTGAAGTTATAAAAACTAAGTATAATCACCACAGTCCTCTCACACATCCTATCTATTAGTTGGGTGCAAGAGAATGACTGGGTGTGACGTAGAGGGGAGGAGCTATATAGCAGCTCTGCTGGGTGATACTCTTGCACTTCCTGTTGGGGAGGAGTTAATATCCCAGAAGTAATGATGACCCGTGGACTGATCACACTTAACAGGAGAAACAGACTTTTTTCTCTTTTGTACCCAGCCAAGTTGAAGATCAAATCTGGGTCTGACTTTGTTTTTTTTGATTCCCCTGAGGCTGCCCAAAATTTTTTAGAAAATGAATCAAAAAGTTAATATGTTTAATGAGAGTTCCCTGTCCCTTTTTAACTCAAGTTTTTGTTTTTTTTCCTCTTATTATTAAAGCACTGCCTATGCTATCTGTGTTTAATTACAGGTAGATGCATAGATACTTAGAGGCATTCCTGCAAAGGAAACAATTTTTTTTTTTTAATGTAGAATAGCCACTGTAAAATTTTCACGATTGAATTTTATATATTTCAACAGATGGAGAATAGGTGTAATACGGGCTTAAGTAGAGACCAAATAATCACGGTCACACAGTGTATTATTTGAAGAAGACACATTTATGAAACAAAATTATATTATGTTTATATTTCTGACTAATATGGGTTGAACACTATATTCCCCTTTGCACATTTATGGAACAACTGGTTAGCCCATGTTTTATGGGTTTGAGTATAGAAACAAATAATCATTGTTATATAATGTTTGAGAAGGATATTATGTCTGTATCTTTGGTTAAAAGGGTTAAACACCATATGCAAAATCTATTTTGTGTTTATATGTTTAAGTATAGAACAGCTAGTCACTGTATTTTTTGGTTGCATTATGCACAATCACTGGATAAGAGAATATTAAGTATCAATTGTTTTTTTTTTTTTTTCTCTTCTTCTCTGAGTGGAATCATCACTGTTCGAATATAAATTTTGAATCCTGCACACTTATGGAGCAGTTGGTTAGCACATGCTTTACGGGTTTGAGTATAGAATTAAACAATCACTGTTATATATTGTTTGAAGAAGACATATCTACCCAATAGGATGATATTATGTCTGTATTTTTTGGTTAATAAGGGCTATATATCATATGCAAATCTATTATGTGTTTATATGTTTGAGTATAGAAGAGTTAGTCACTGTATTATCGGCTGTAACATGCACAATCACTGGATAAGGGTATATTAAAGGGACAGTCTAGGCCAAAATAAACTTTCATGATTCAGATAGAGCATGTAATTTTAAACAATTTTCCAATTTACTTTTATCACCAATTTTGCTTTGTTCTCTTGGTATTCTTAGTTGAAAGCTTAACCTAGGAGGTTCATATGCTAATTTCTTAGACCTTGAAGCCCACCTCTTTCAGATTGCATTTTAAGAGTTTTTCACCACTAGAGGGTGTTAGTTCACATATTTCATATAGATAACACTGTGCTCGTGCACGTGAAGTAATCTGGGAGCAGCCACTGATTGGCTAGACTGCAAGTCTGTCAAAAGAACTGAAAAAGGGGCAGTTTGCAGAGGCTTAGATACAAGATAATCACAGAGGTCAAAAGTATATTATTATTACTGTGTTGGTTATGCAAAACTGGGAAATGGGTAATAAAGGGATTATCTATCTTTTAAAACAATAAAAATTCTGGTGTAGACTGTCCCTTTAAGTATAATTTTTTTTTTTCCCCCCCTCTCCCTGCTCTCTCCTGCTCCCTCCTTTCCTTCTTAAATCAGCGTTTACTCTTCCTCTTTTAGGTCTTTTTTTTTGGTAGCTGAAGAATGGTAAAGGTTTTAACTTGGAATGTAGGAGGGATTCATTCCCCAGTCAAGAGGAAAGCAATCTTAAATTATCTAGGTAAAAGTAATTTTGATATAGCCTGTCTTCAGGAAACTCATTTATCAGATAAAGAGCACAATAAAATTAAAGCAAAATGGATGGGAGAGTCTTCGTCTTATACTAAACCATCTAGAGGGGTAATGATCATATTTCATGCGAAATTCGAGTATAAAATTCTCAGAGTCTTAAAGGATAAAGAAGGGAGGTATTTAATCATTAGGCTTATTATACAGAACCAGGAATATCTACTGGTTAATATTTATGGTCCAAATAACTCTGATGAAAGATTTTGGAGGTCCTTAACTAAAATTGTATGCAAATTCTCCAAAGCTAAATTGTTATTAACAGGTGACTTTAATCTGACTCCTAACTCTTTTTGGATAGGAAAAAAATGGGTCCAGACAGAATTAAGAGCAAATATAAATCTTCTCAGATAAAATTTGAGAAAAAGATTTTTGGACTACTGTCTGAGGCTTTAAATGTAGTGGATATATGGAGACTTTTGAATCCTAGTAATTTGGAATATACCTGCTGTTCAAAATCACATAATACTCGTTCAAGATTGGATATGTTTCTTATTTCCGAATCTTTGGTAACTAGAATTGAGAAGTGCAATATACATGATTTTGTGTTATCAGATCATGCCCCAGTAACTCTATCTTTCAAAACAAAGCTAAATTTCACTTATAATCGCTTCTTTTTCCCTACGTATCTTAGAGATTCGGTTAAATTTAAAAACTTTCTCCGGAATACATGGGAAGAATTTGGGACATTTAATAGTCATTGTAGAGAAAATATCCAACTATTTTGGGAGACTGCTAAAGTTTATATTAAAGCGGAAATCAAGACTTACGTAGCAAGGCAAAAGAGGGACAGGGTAGGGAAAGAGAAGGATCTATCTGAAAAGGTTAGGGAGGCATATGCTTCGTATTTACAAAATCCTAATAAAGTTAACACAGAAAGTGATTTCTCTATAAGGAAAGATAGAGAGACCTTTTTATTGGGGGAGGCACAGGAACTTCTTTACAGGAATGCTGCTAGATTTGGCAATAAAGCTGGTAAATTGATGGCTACAACCTTTAAGAGACAAACTAGGAGGAAACCAGTTGCAGCCTTGAAAATAAAAGGTACATCTTATACAGGGCAGGAGAAAATTACACAATTATTTCAGAACTTTTATAAAGAACTTTATTCAACTCAGAGCCCTGAAATGGGGAAAATTACAGAATTTCTGGATAGAACTGACATTCCTCAAATCTCAGAAGCAGATCGCGAGCATCTGAACCAACCGATATCTGAAAAGGAGATTCAGAAAACAATTAGTTTAATGGCTAGGGGGAAAACGCCAGGGCCAGATAATTTACCTCTAGATTTCTACCAGATGTTACGGACTGAGATTGGCCCGGTTCTGGTAGATCTCTACAATGCGTACTTTGTATCTAATCTTAAAACATCAGACAACTTTAAAAGAGCGAATATTATTGTAATCCCTAAAAGCAACAAAGACCCGTCGGATATTGCCTCGTATAGACCAATCTCCTTGTTGGGTGTAGATTATAAAATCTTAATGAAAATTTTGGCCGATAGGTTGAAGTTAATTCTCCCTAGGATAATTCACCAGGATCAGGCGGGGTTTATTATGGGCAGGGCCTCGGAATTCAATATAAGAAATTTTTTACATGTAATTTGTTATTATGGGGGGGGCGGCTCGGCTCTGCCGGAGGCCTTCCTGCTATCCTTGGATGCAGAGAGGGCCTTCGACAGAGTGGAGTGGCCCTTCCTTTTACAGGTATTGGAGAGGTTTGGGATTGTGGGGCAGTTTGGGGATTTTGTGACTAACATTTACTCAGACATTAAAGCTTCTATCTTGATAAATTATGGGATCTCAGATTTTTTTGACAAGAGGCACTAGACAGGGGTGTCCTATGTCGCCTTTGTTGTTTGATCTTATTATTGAGCCCTTAGCTATTAGATTAAGGAATTTGCTCATCGGAATTAACAAAGGAAAGGAGACATTTAAAACTGCATTATTTGCGGATGACCTCCTACTATATGTATCCAACCCAAAAAAGCAGGTTGAAGAAATCGTGAAGTTACTGGATCAATACAGTTTAGTGTCAGGTTATAAGATTAACCTTGCAAAATCTAAGATCCTTTGGTTAAAACAAGATGAAGAAGACCTCCAAACCTATCAATTTATGGAAACTAAGACTCTGAGTTATTTAGGGTTGAAGATCTCTGCCAATCCGGCTAATTGGTATAGGGACAATATTGGCATGGTTTTAAGAGACACTGAGGAGAGAATGAAATCTTGGGCGTACCTCCCAGTCTCTTTGACTGGTAAAGTGGCCCTGTTTAAAATGTTTATTTTTCCAAAAATTTTGTATACATTAAGGATGCTCCCCTTTTTAATTAAGAAGACGGATCTTTTGTGCTTTAATCAAGCATTAAGGTACTATCTTTGGAGCAGAAGGAAACCTAGACTTAAGCTAGCCAGGTTATATCAACCGTATTGTAAAGGAGGTCTAGGGTTATCCAATTTAGAATGGTATAATCAGGCCGCCATCTTGCGATTTCCAGTAGACTGGTTAAAACGGTCTTTTATATACTCAGAAGAGTCTTTAGAAAGACAGGTCTGTTCTTCTCTCTCCCTGAATTTTGTTCTTTTTGCTACCAATAGGGAGCTCAGTAGGGTCATTTTTGACCATCCATTATTTAAGGATATATTGCTGTGCTGGAGGAAGCTATCTAAACATTTGGGCTTAGTACTGAATATTTCTAAATGGCTACCGATAAAAGATAATACCCGATTTCCGCTGGGTAATATGACGGCTATCTATGAAAGATGGTCGCCGGCTAATCCTTTGATTGTTAGTGATTTTTATGACTATAACCAGCAGAAAGTATATGTATTTGATAATTTTCAAAAAAAGTTTCCCGGAATTCAGAGAAAACATATTTTTTATTTCTTACAAATTAAGAGTTATATTCTTGGTCTTGTTAGAATTTCTCCTTGTATTTGGGAGGACCATCCTCTTATTAATGCTAAATTATCAGAGAAAAGGCTTTTGTCAAATATTTATAGATTTCTTCTATCTTTAGAAGAAAAGGATGTGTCACAGGAGTTAAACGGTGGGATGGAATAACTAACAACGGATTTAGAAAAAGCACTTATTAATAGTCTTAAACTTACTCAAAGACTTTTCTCGGCTTCTTATTATAGAGAATCACAATTTAGATTAATTCAGGGGGATTATTTAACCCCGCGTAGGGTGGCTAAATGGAATAAAGAGGTGACTAATGTTTGTCCTAAATGTTCTTTCCAAGATCCTAATTTGGGTCATTTGTTATGGGATTGTCCTAAACTTAAACAATTTTGGGCGAAGTTAGAGTACTATCTTTCTTTAATAGGGAAATCAAGGATTTACATGGAAATGGACTCTATCCTCTTTATGGTTGGTCGTAGCTCTTGGGGAAATTTAGCAACCTTCATACGTACGGTAATAATAATAGTGAGGACACTTATTTTTAAATACTGGATTACTTCTAAAACCCCCTCTATGAGGGAAGTGAAAAACCTTCTGCTTGACTCAATGATAAAGGCAGCCTTTGAGTTTAAATTAAGTCTGGGAAGAGGAAATTCCTTTCTCAAGAATTGGAGAGAATTCGTCTGCTGTCAAAGCGAGGGTACGGTACTCTATATAGAGCAAATTATTAATCTAAAGATAACTTGAGGAAGATAGTAGATGGTAGAGGAGGGATGAGAGAGGAGGGGGGAGTGGAGTGTGTGAGAGTTGGGGGAGGGGCTCCCCTTTTTCTTCTTCTTTTTTTTGTTAGTATTTGTGAAATTGATGGGGGAGGATAGGGGGACAGGGACAAGGAAAATGAAAAAAATTGGGAACTGATAACTGGCTTGATTTAAATTTGTTGCTACTTTGGGGAAATTTGTTATATGTAATTTGTTTTATGTGTTGATTATTGTTTGTTTCTTTTTTTTATGTATTTGTTTAAATAAAGAAAAAGAAATTAAAAAAAATTAAAGAAAAAGAAAGAACAGAGTAACCAACTCTGGCTTTCTGTACCACGGGCAGCAGTGTGTTGGGAAACAAAGTAAGGATTACCTCACATCTTCCTAACTGCTTAAAAGTCACCAATACTCTACTGAAGAGATTGACGTGGACTCAGCTAAACCCAAATCCTTGCTTGCAGGGAAAAGTACTTGAAACAGGAATTCATTTCTTCAGACACCAAACTTCACCTCCTCCATTGACAGAGGCAACGAGAATAACTGGGGATTATGGGTAGAGGAGTGA
Organism: Bombina bombina; assembly: GCF_027579735.1. Taxonomy (NCBI): domain Eukaryota; kingdom Metazoa; phylum Chordata; class Amphibia; order Anura; family Bombinatoridae; genus Bombina; species Bombina bombina. The sequence goes on along the minus strand of NC_069502.1, from coordinate 1,000,724,758 downwards.
CACTTAACAGCTTTGCTGTGGTGCTCTTTGCCTCCTTCTGCTGGCCAGGAGTGATATTCCCACTAGTAATTGAATGACGTTGTGGACTCTCCATATCTAAGGAAAGAAAGAGAATTTTAAAAGTAAGCACAGGGTCATCTGAATATTTTGTATACTTCCTGTGCAGATTTGAATGAGAAAATATAAAGAACTTCTCATGGTTTATGTAGAAAGAAAATATTGAGAGATAGAGTGTGCAGAGAGCGAGAGAGAACGAAAGATAGAATAAAACAACAAAAGAAATCAGAAGAATGAAAGAAAAGAATGTGAGAAAGAAAGAGTGAGTGGAGAGAGACAGAAATGATTCTTAAGTAAAATAGATTAAGCAGCACTACAATTAGAACATGGTGGAACTCATGCAAAAGTTTCATCATCCATAGTCTAGGAGGGAAATTGATCAGTACAGCTAACTAAATATAAAGAAGCTTTCTCTCTTACAGTAATGGTGATAATCTATCCAGACAATCAATTACCTCTATCTGTTTCACAGTAAGATCCAGGAAGGTGTTCTCATTGCGTACTCCAATAAGACTTTTGGGGCCTTTACAACCCATGCTAGTCCCCAAACCTCCATTAAGCTTTACAACCACCAACTTGTTCAGTACAGATGCTATATTATCTGGTATTCCTCGTGCTTTTATCTTTTCATAGGGTTGGATCTGTGAAATAAAGAAAAAATAAAATGTAATATGATTTCGTTACTTTAAACAAGATGCTAAGCTACAATTAGCAACAACAATCATTACAACAGCATAATTGTCATACACCCAAAGGGGGCGGCATAACCCCCCCCCCCCCCACAAAAATATATTGCACTTTACATGAACTCTCTTTCAAAAGATAAATAAGTATAAAAGATAATTATTTTAAACCATGTGAGAGACTATTAGGAAATTGTTTGCACAAGAGTGACAGTATTTCACCATTTGGTGTTTTGGGAGAGGTAACATTTTTATTTACATTTACAGAGTGCAAATTTATAGATCTACTAGTTTTAGATTTTATATCATAAAAATCATAAATGAGCACATACATTCATAGCATGCATTTCAGAGCTTTAAATATAGTAATGTTATTCTATTAATGTCAGTTTTGAGATGTCAAGAAAATAACTCAATGACTTACATTATTTTAACCAGGTTCACTTAATAGAGATTCTTTTAGCAATAGTTCCTTCAGGAATAGAATACCAGTGTAAACAGAGCTATATGATATATTTTTGCACAAGCATGCTGGGACGCTTGTTTCTGCATTACAACCTAAATTTACACAGTAATGTGATTACATTAGTGACTATATAAAGGGGATTAAAAACATAATTTATGCTTACCTGATAAATTCCTTTCTCCTGTAGTGTGGTCAGTCCACGGGTCATCATTACTTCTGGGATATTAACTCCTCCCCAACAGGAAGTGCAAGAGGATCACCCAAGCAGAGCTGCTATATAGCTCCTCCCCTCTACGTCACACCCAGTCATTCGACCGAGAACCAACGAGAAAGGAGAAGCTAAAGGGTGCAGTGGTGACTGGAGTATAATTTAAAAATTAAGACCTGCCATAAAAAACAGGGCGGGCCGTGGACTGACCACACTACAGGAGAAAGGAATTTATCAGGTAAGCATAAATTATGTTTTCTCCTGTTAAGTGTGGTCAGTCCACGGGTCATCATTACTTCTGGGATACCAATACCAAAGCTAAAGTACACGGATGACGGGAGGGACAGGCAGGATCTTTATACGGAAGGAACCACTGCCTGAAGAACCTTTCTCCCAAAAACAGCTTACGAAGAAGCAAAAGTGTCAAATTTGTAAAATTTGGAAAAAGTATGAAGAGAAGACCAAGTTGCAGCCTTGCAAATCTGTTCAACAGAGGCCTCATTCTTAAAGGCCCAAGTGGAAGCCACAGCTCTAGTAGAATGAGCTGTAATTCTTTCAGGAGGCTGCTGTCCAGCAGTCTCATAAGCTAAACGTATTATGCTACGAAGCCAAAAAGAGAGAGAGGTAGCAGAAGCTTTTTGACCTCTCCTCTGTCCAGAATAAACTACAAACAGGGAAGAAGTTTGTCGAAAATCTTTAGTTGCCTGTAAATAAAATTTCAGGGCACGGACTACATCTAGATTGTGTAGAAGTCGTTCCTTCTTTGAAGAAGGATTAGGACACAATGATGGAACAACAATCTCTTGATTGATATTCCTGTAAGTGACCACCTTAGGTAAGAACCCAGGTTTAGTACGCAGAACTACCTTGTCTGAATGAAAAATCAGATAAGGAGAATCACAATGTAAGGCCGATAACTCAGAGCCGATGAAATAGCCATTAAAAAACAGAACTTTCCAAGATAACAATTTGATATCAATGGAATGAAGGGGTTCAAACGGAACACCCTGTAAAACGTTAAGAACTAAGTTTAAACTCCATGGTGGAGCAACAGTTTTAAACACAGGCTTAATCCTGGCCAAAGCCTGACAAAAAGCCTGAACGTCTGGAACTTCTGACAGACGTTTGTGTAAAAGAATGGACAGAGCTGAAATCTGTCCCTTTAAGGAACTAGCGGATAAACCCTTTTCTAAACCTTCTTGTAGAAAAGACAATATCCTTGGAATCCTAACCTTACTCCATGAGTAACTCTTGGATTCGCACCAATGTAAGTATTTACGCCATATTTTATGGTAAATCTTTCTGGTAACAGGCTTCCTAGCCTGTATTAAGGTATCAATTACTGACTCAGAAAATCCACGTTTTGATAAAATCAATCGTTCAATTTCCAAGCAGTCAGCTTCAGAGAAATTAGATTTTGATGTTTGAAGGGACCCTGGATCAGAAGGTCCTGTCTCAGAGGCAGAGACCAAGGTGGACAGGATGACATGTCCACTAGATCTGCATACCAGGTCCTGCGTGGCCACGCAGGCGCTATTAGAATCACCGATGCTCTCTCCTGTTTGATCCTGGCAATCAATCGAGGAAGCATCGGGAAGGGTGGAAACACATAAGCCATCCCAAAGGTCCAAGGTGCTGTCAAAGCATCTACCAGGACCGCTCCCGGATCCCTGGATCTGGACCCGTAACACGGAAGCTTGGCGTTCTGTCGAGACGCCATGAGATCTATCTCTGGTTTGCCCCAACGTCGAAGTATTTGGGCAAAGACCTCCGGATGAAGTTCCCACTCCCCCGGATGAAAAGTCTGGCGACTTAGGAAATCCGCCTCCCAGTTCTCCACTCCCGGGATGTGGATTGCTGACAGGTGGCAAGAGTGAGACTCTGCCCAGCGAATTATCTTTGATACTTCCATCATCGCTAGGGAGCTTCTTGTCCCTCCTTGATGGTTGATGTAAGCTACAGTCGTGATGTTGTCCGACTGAAACCTGATGAACCCCCGAGTTGTTAACTGGGGCCAAGCCAGAAGGGCATTGAGAACTGCTCTCAATTCCAGAATGTTTATTGGAAGGAGACTCTCCTCCTGAGTCCATGATCCCTGAGCCTTCAGAGAATTCCAGACAGCGCCCCAACCTAGTAGGCTGGCGTCTGTTACAATTGTCCAATCTGGCCTGCTGAATGGCATCCCCCTGGACAGATGTGGCCGAGAAAGCCACCATAGAAGAGAATTTCTTGTCTCTTGATCCAGATTCAGAGTAGGGGACAAATCTGAGTAATCCCCATTCCACTGACTTAGCATGCACAATTGCAGCGGTCTGAGATGTAGGCGTGCAAAGGGTACTATGTCCATTGCCGCTACCATTAAGCCGATTACCTCCATGCATTGAGCCACTGACGGGTGTTGAATGGAATGACGGACACAGCAAGCATTTTGAAGCTTTGTTAACCTGTCCTCTGTCAGGTAGATCTTCATTTCTACAGAATCTATAAGAGTCCCCAAGAAGGGAACTCTTGTGAGTGGAAAGAGAGAACTCTTCTTTTCGTTCACCTTCCACCCATGCGACCTTAGAAATGCCAGTACTAACTCTGTATGAGACTTGGCAGTTTGAAAGCTTGAAGCTTGTATCAGAATGTCGTCTAGGTACGGAGCTACCGAAATTCCTTGCTGTCTTAGTACCGCCAGAAGAGCGCCCAGAACCTTTGTGAAGATTCTTAGAGCCGTAGCCAATCCGAATGGAAGAGCTACAAACTGGTAATGCCTGTCTAGGAAGGCAAACCTTAGATACCGGTAATGATCTTTGTGAATCGGTATGTGAAGGTAAGCGTCCTTTAAATCCACTGTGGTCATGTACTGACCCTCTTGGATCATGGGTAGGATTGTCCGAATAGTTTCCATTTTGAACGATGGAACTCTTAGGAATTTGTTTAGGATCTTTAAGTCCAAGATTGGTCTGAAGGTTCCTTCTTTCTTGGGAACCACAAACAGATTTGAGTAAAACCCCTGTCCGTGTTCCGACCTCGGAACCGGGTGGATTACTCCCATTAGTAACAGATCTTGTACACAGCGTAGAAACGCCTCTTCCTTTATCTGGTTTGTTGACAACCTTGAAAGATGAAATCTCCCTTTTGGAGGAGAAGTGTTGAAGTCCAGAAGATATCCCTGAGATATGATCTCTAACGCCCAGGGATCCTGGACATCTCTTGCCCAAGCCTGGGCGAAGAGAGAAAGTCTGCCCCCTACTAGATCCGTTTCCGGATTGGGGGCCCTCACTTCATGCTGTCTTAGGGGCAGCAGCAGGTTTTCTGGCCTGCTTGCCCTTGTTCCAGGTCTGGTTAGGTTTCCAGCCCTGTCTGTAACGAGCAACAGTTCCTTCCTGTTTTGGAGCGGAGGAAGTTGATGCTGCTCCTGCCTTGAAGTTACGAAAGGCACGAAAATTAGACTGTCTAGCCCTTGGTTTGGCTCTGTCTTGAGGCAGGGCATGGCCTTTACCTCCTGTAATGTCAGCGATAATTTCTTTCAAACCAGGCCCAAATAATGTCTGCCCTTTGAAAGGTATGTTAAGTAATTTAGATTTAGAAGTAACATCAGCTGACCAGGATTTCAGCCACAGTGCTCTGCGTGCCTGAATGGCGAATCCGGAATTCTTAGCCGTAAGTTTAGTTAAATGTACTACGGCATCTGAAACAAATGAATTAGCTAGCTTAAGTGTTTTAAGCTTATTTGAAATCTCATCTATAGTTATTGAGTCAAGAGTTTCTTCCAGAGACTCGGACCAAAAAACGGCCGCAGCCGTGACAGACGCAATACATGCAAGGGGTTGTAATATAAAACCTTGTTGAGCAAACATTTTCTTAAGGTAACCCTCTAATTTTTTATCCATTGGATCTGAAAAGGCACAGCTATCCTCCACCGGGATAGTGGTACGCTTAGCCAGAGTAGAAACCGCTCCCTCCACCTTAGGGACCGTCTGCCATAAGTCCCGTGTGGTGGCGTCTATTGGAAACATTTTTCTAAATACAGGAGGGGGGGAAAGGGTACACCGGGCCTATCCCACTCCTTAGTAATTATCTCTGTAAGCCTCTTAGGTATAGGAAATACGTCAGTACTCGTCGGTACCGCATAGTATCTATCCAGCCTACATAATTTCTCTGGGATTGCAACGGTATTACAATCATTCAGAGCCGCTAATACCTCCCCTAGCAGTACACGGAGGTTTTCTAGCTTAAACTTAAAGTTTGAAATGTCTGAATCCACTCTATTGGGATCAGCTCCGTCACCTGCAGATTGAAGCTCTCCGTCCTCATGTTCTGCAAATTGTGACGCAGTATCTGACATGGCCCTATTATTATCAGCGCACTCTGTTCTCACCCCAGAGTGATCCCGCTTACCTCTAAGTTCAGGTAGTTTAGACAAAACTTCAGTCATAACATTAGCCATGTCCTGTAATGTGATCTGTAATGGCCGCCCTGAAGTACCCGGCGTTACAATATCACGCACCTCCCGAGCGGGAGATGCAGGTACTGACACGTGAGGCAAGTTAGTCGGCATAACTTTCCCCTCGTTGTTTGGTGAATGATGTTCAATTTGTACAGATTGACTTTTATTTAAAGTAGCATCAATGCAATTAGTACATAAATTTCTATTGGGCTCCACCTTGGCTTTAGCACATATAGCACAGAGATATTCCTCTGAGTCAGACATGTTTAACACACTAGCAATTAAACTAGCAAACTTGGAAATACTTTTCAACTCAATTTACAAGTAGTATGAAAAACGTACTGTGCCTTTAAGAAGCACAGAAAAAAATTATGACAGTTGAGTAACAATGAACCGGAGAAACTATAAAATCAAATTTTTCCCGGTAAAAAATACAATTTAGCAAAGGATTGCCCCCATAGCAATGGATAACTAACCCTTAAACAGCAGAAAAAAAGTACAGAAAATAAACGTTTTTAATCACAGTCAAAGCACAGTCTCACAGGTCTGCTGTGAGTGATTACCTCCCTCAAAATAATTTTTGAAGACCCTTGAGCTCTGTAGAGACGATCCGGATCATGCAGGGAAGAAAACAGACTAGTGACTGAATTTCTGATGCGAAGTAAAAGCGCCAAAATAGGCCCCTCCCCCTCACACACAACAGTGAGGGAGATCAGTAAACTGTCTTAAATTAAATAAAACGACAGCCAAGTGGAAAAAAAATAGTGCCCAAAACAATTTTTCACCCAGTACCTCAGATAAATAAACGATTTAACATGCCAGCAAAACGTTTAACATCAAATAAAATGAAGTGTCATTAGAAAGCCTGCTGCTAGTCGTTCCCACTGCAAGTTAGGCTAAAAGTTTTATGCATACAGTATTATCCCAGTGAAGTGCCATTCCCCAGAATACTGAAGTGTAAATATACATACATGACAGCCTGATACCAGTTGCTACTACTGCATTTAAGGCTGAACTTACATTATATCGGTATTGGCAGTATTTTCTCAGTCAGTTCCATTCCTCAGAAAATAATATACTGCTACATACCTCTTTGCAGGTGAACCTGCCCGCTGTCTCCTGATCTGAAGTTTACCTCACTCCTCAGATGGCCGAGAACAGCAAAATGATCTTAACTACGCCGGCTAAAATCATACAAAAACTCAGGTAGATTCTTCTTCAAATTCTACCTGAGAAGGAACAACACACTCCGGTGCTGTTTTAAAATAAACTTTTGATTGAAGGTATAAAAACTAAGTATAATCACCACAGTCCTCTCACACATCCTATCTATTAGTTGGGTGCAAGAGAATGACGGTGTGACGTAGAGGGGAGGAGCTATATAGCAGCTCTGCTTGGGTGATCCTCTTGCACTTCCTGTTGGGGAGGAGTTAATATCCCAGAAGTAATGATGACCCGTGGACTGACCACACTTAACAGGAGAAATATAAAATAAAAAAGGAGTATTACATTTATTAGTTCCCTTAAACTGCAAAGCCTGCTAAATGGAGACAATGGTAACTCTTAAAAATGACTTCACTGACTTCACAGACTGCTGGCAATTTTTAGATTTATATTGTTTAAAGACTATACAATACACCCAGCAAATGTCACAACGCACCTTCAGGTCACAACAATGCAACTCCAGCACAGGTTAAGGGGTTCATTATATATAGAATACTAAATCTGTGCATCTCCCACACCTATGGATAACTTAAGCCTTTAGAAAGATAAATTGAAGTTACAAATAAGTTGTGACTCAGTATGAGGGACACTTAAGGAAATGACACAAGAAAAACAAACGCAAAAAAAAAGGGTTACGTTTTGCTCCCAGACAAGGGAGTTGCTGGTGAATTCTAACAATGTTCCATTACTACATTCTTAGATGACAAAATGTACACTATTAAAACATGTAATTTTTTCATGGCATTTTTCATCTGGCTGTCCTCGTTATTGCGTTTGACCAAAAAAAAAAATGTTTTGAAAAGCACATAAAAAAGTAGTAGAGAAGTGTTGAATTTCAATCTGCTTTTTTTCTCTCCATAGTTTCATAGCTGAAAATATTGCTCAGCCTGCAAATACTTTTGTTGATTCAATTTATTTTTTCTGGTCTGAATAAAAGTGAGCGGCGCATAGAATATGACAAAGGGACACATAGACTGGGCCTAATGTTGAAGATTTAATTGTAAATATTCGGTTATATAAGTTTGTCAGGTGTTTCTACACACACATTAACAGACCACAGTAAAGTTATCTTCCTTAATATATCAAGATTTATACCCCAGATTTAACAATTAAATATTTGTTGTATTTCAGAAACAAAGGGTCCAAAGCAGGTAGGTTATTTTTGTTTTTCTTTGTTTCTAGGGGTACAAAA